>NC_059194.1:26536187-26553687 GCF_020615455.1 Coregonus clupeaformis | reverse complement strand
TCGAACATCTCCTTCCAAAATCATGGGCATTAATATGGAGTTGGTTCCCCCTTTGCTGCTAAAACAGCCTCCACTCTTCTGGGAAGGCTTTCCAGTAGATGTTGGAACATTGCTGCGGGGACTTGCTTCCATTCAGCCACAAGCATTAGTGAGGTCAGGCACCAATGTTGGGTGATTAGGCCTGGCTCGCAGTTGGCGTTCCAATTCATCCCAAAGGTTTTCGATGGGGTTAAGGTCAGGGATCTGTGCAGGCCAGTCAAGTTCTTCCACACCGATCTTGACAAACCATTTCTGTATGGACCTCGCTTTGTGCACGGGGTCATTGTCATGCTGAAACAGGAAAGGGCCTTCCCCAAACTGTTGCCACAAAGTTGGAAGCAGAGAATCGTCTAGAATATCATTGTATGCTGTAGCGTTAGGATTTCCCTTTACTGGAACTAAGGGGCCTAGCCCGAACCATGAAAAACAGCCCCAGACCATTATTCCTCCTCCACCAAACATAGTTGGCACTATGCATTGGGGCAGGTGCGTTTTCCTGGCATCCGCCAAACCCAGATTCGTCCTTCGGACTGCCAGATGGTAAAGCGTGTTTCATCACTCCAGAGAATGCATTTCCACTGCTCCAGAGTCCAATGGTGGCGAGCTTTACACCACTCCAGCCGACGCTTGGCATTGTGCAGTGTGTTCTTAGGCTTGTGTGCGGCTGCTCGGCAATGGAAACCCATTTCGTGAAGCTCCTGACGAACAGTTCTTGTGCTGACATTGCTTCCAGAGGCAGTTTGGAACTCGGTAGTGAGTGTTGCAACCGAGGACTGACGCTCTACACGCTTCAGCACTCGGCGTTCCCGTTCTGTGAGCTTGTGTGGCCTACCACTTCACGGCTGAGACGTTATTGCTCCTAGACGTTTCCACTTCACAATAACAGCACTTACAGTTGACCGGGGCAGCTCTAGCATGGCAGAAATTTGACGAACTGACTTGTTGGAAAGGTGGCATCTATGACGGCGCCACGTTGAACGTCACTGAGCCCTTCAGTAAGGTCATTCTACTGCCAATGTTTGTCTATGGAGATTGCATGGCGGTGTGATCGATTTTATACACCTGTCAGCAACGGGTGTGGCTGAAATAGCCGAATCCACTAATTTGAAGGTGTGTCCACATACTTTTGTATATATAGTGTATATTCCCGAAGAATAAAATGAATCTGTGTTGTCATGGGTCTAAAGGGCTGTAGTCTCCTCAGGCACTTGAGGAGAATTATGTGATTAAACAGACCTGATCATTCTGGACACAGGCAGGCAGGCGAAGCGTAGAGAAGAATGCCTCTGTCCCACCCATAATGCCCCTAATGAAGTGGCTGGTGGGTCCTTCAGGCCAGGCCGTGGCCGCCAGGCAGCCTGTTCACAATCTGTCTAATGACGGAGCCCTAGGAGCGGGGGCTGGGTCTTCAGGGGCCTGCTATGGGCTGCCGAGCCGAACGCACCAGCGCTTCCCAATGAGCCACAAAGGGAGATCACAGGGCCCATTGTGGCCAGTCACAGGAGCTTAGCACTCATCAAGCCTAATAAACCTGTCTGGAGTCAGGCTTGGGCACTCCCCTCTGCCGTCCCTCCGCCAAGGGCCCTGCACCCACCTTCACCCGCTCACTCACTCATTACGACATCAGGGTGACATGCCCTTATCACCCACTCAACAACATCTTCTCACCTTCCCTTTCTGTGTTTCTGGCAACATTGTAGGTTCATATCTGAGGCTTATTTCTCTGGTGTTGTGTATTGTGTAGTATAGACAGTATATGTGTGTATGTGCATGCACTGGCGGTGTTTACTTGCCCGCCCTTTTGCCTCCATTTTAAACAGGGGCCGCTCCCCCTGTCCTCCACCGCCGCCCGGAGTCCTCTGCCAAACGTATGCAAATAAGACCGGCCACAATGGTGCCCACAGCTGCACACAGCCGGCCAAAGACAGAGGACGCGGCGGCCACCCCTTTCATCTGTAACCCCTGATCCCCTCTCAGCGACACGTCATGTTCACCCCCAACACTGGCCCTGAAAGAGAAACGCCCCCGCCCCCCCCTTCCCGTCCTCCCCCCTCCCCTAGAACCCCCCTCCCCCCACTGCTCTGCTCTATGCACACAGACGGATGAGACTGTGGTCTTGGCTGTAGCTTTGGGCAGAATCGCCATAATCTGCTGCTGCTCTGCTTTCTCCAAACTGACCCACTCCATGGCCCTTGGATTCTGTAGGGGCAAAGCGAAAGAGGAAATGCGAAGAAAAGTAAACAATTTCTTCACTTTTTCTCCCTTGTCATTCTTTAGGGTAATATGACTGTGCTGAGTAGAGGAGGAGAAGGAGGGGGAGTTAGAGAGAAAGAGAGAGAGAAAGAGAAAGGGGTAGCTAAAGAACCTGATTGCTTTAATCTCGGCGCTGGCGGCGGCGCGCCCCCTTTCATAAAGCGGCTCTCCGGACCCGGGCCCCTTTTCTCCTCGCCCTCCGCATTGTTCTCACATGAAAATCAATTCCCTTGAAGACCCTCCTTAATCCCGTCTTTGGCGTCAACAATGGCCACTTGTGCACGGCCCTGATGGACTAAGAGCCGGGATGATGCGGCTGTCTGCTCTCATTCCAGCCCCATTCAGGTAATGGCGGTCCAGATCACTTTGTAGTGCCAAGTGCAGGAGCGGACAGGAAGACGTTTGCGATCATAATTTCCTGCGCAGCGTTGGCCTTGCCAGTCACCCGACGGCCACAAAACGCTTTTAATTAGGCCCGACAACCACAGAGATTACGGACCAACCTGTAACAATAAACTGTCCCCTTTGAACGGGCCTCAGCCGCTGTCCCCCCTGAGCCCAGATAGACAGAATATACAGGTCCATGATCACACTAATAACAATCACCTCACCAACCAACAGTCTCATGGACCACTGGACCAGTGCTTTCTCTACTGTTATGTCTAATACGTCCCTATATGCAGGGATATAGGGCTATGTCAACAGGTGTGGTGGACGACTACTTTTCTGAACTTTCTTTATTGCACAAAACAAAGGCATTGCTTTGTAGATTGCTAAAGTCTAAAGAGCATGCCAATCATTTTCGTTAGTGAGCTCGCCAACAAAAATGTCAAGCGATCAAAGCTGCACGTTTTTTTTTAAAGAGCACAAATCTCTCCGCAGTCATCTTTTCATAATCCTGTTTGTGTTTCAGGTAGCGTTTCAGATGTACAAGTGCCTGCCATGCCTTCAGTGGGCTGAGGACTGTCGGATATTGGTTTTCAACAGGGCACGGATGTCTGGTCTGCTGATCTTATTGGATTCATACATCAAACCATGGTGCAGGTTGGTTCTGCGACCGCTGGACTCCAGAAAAGATGCTTTGATGCCAGCGTTCCCCACCCTAAGTCTCCAAAGCCCAACAGGGGAAGGCAACAGAGAGCTACATCACAGCAACAATCCCCCTTAATTACAGTCAGAGTCTATATCTAAAAAAGCTGATCAGGAATACAAAGGCTTGATTCTACAGAGGAGTTTTCATTACCCGTCCCTCTCCTTACCTTTTCTGTGTTTGGTAAAGAAAAGGAACAAAGGCGGAACCCTACTGATTGAAAACTAGCAGAACAGTGAAACAACAGGACACAACTGATCGCTCATGCATGGCTGGGATTAGGGCTAAAAGTAGAAAGAGCATGGAGTAGAAAGAGCACTACAAAAGAAACAGGGGACAGACAAACTTTTTTCTCTTCCCTTTGAGGTGAAAGGGATATAAAAATAGAAAAGCTCTGGTCATATGAAAAGATATAGAAAGAAAGCAAGATTCACAAAGAGGCAATAGTCCTTTCTAGCCTCTGTACACCTCCTCCACCTCCTTTTCCTTTTAACCAACAACATGAAAGATAAAGACCAAGGTCCCTGAGGAGCAACATGAGACAAACACTCCAGGTGATAAAAATGAATAGTTTATTAGCGTATTACTATTCATTGATTAATTATTTGCTTTAAAGGTGAGTGTTGCCGCGTGAACCATCTTCTATGTGAATTTTTTATGGAACATTGCGATTCCAGTTGACCAACTGGCTTGTGAAAGTCTTCAATGCCACACCAGCTAACAAGACAGCAGTCCTTTCCTTTCACAGCACCAAGTGGAAATCATCCAACGACACTTTGCACGCCTAGCCTGGCTTTGGCCTTGGTCCAAATTGCACTCTATTATTTTTACTGTCCTTTATAAAAAACAAGGGGAAACGAAAGAGAGATTAGAATCTGCGTGTCTTTGGGTTTTCCTCACTGGAGTGTGTGGATGTGAATGTGGGGAGGTGATGGGTACGCCTCTACGGGTCCAGGCTCACTGGGATGGGCTTGAATACTGCTAGATAACGCTTAGAGGAGATGGTGGTAGTGGGAGTCTATGGAGAAATAGAGCACTAGGCTAATAGATAGGGGTCGTTTTTTTCAGGAAGTGCGGGATAATTCAGACAATGCTTACGCCCACGCAGACTAAATCACTTACTCCTGAAACATGTGGGGAATTGTGTAAGTGTAACAGAGTCTGGGTCAGCACTGTTTTACTAGGCTCTGCATTTAACACAGAGAAAAATGTGGAGCTGGCTTCCTCACAACGCCTGGAGCTACTGAGTCATTAGAAGTGTACCAAAGACAGTATGCAGTATTACACAGAGGAATAGGATCATTCACAGCCATACTGTAGAAACAGAAGCCACAATGGATGAAAAATCCACATATTAGAGACTCTAGAGTTGTCTTTGCATTAGAAATAGCAGCGAACCCACTGACTGTTCTCAAACTTCGGCTCACTGCTCTTTTATTTTGATGTGCACTCATTTGAGTTTATTTCCCTCAGCACTTAAAAAAAGTGCTTATTCTTAAGAAAAAGGCCCATAATTCCAGAGGGTCTGTTGCTGTGTTGTACCACCCCCGACTCTCTCTCGTCGAGTCGCCCGGCCACCTAATCGCCATGACTGGCTGACCTATGGGCCGGCCCCCCTCTGTGATTTACAGCCTTTCACTGGCTTGACCTCTGCCTCCTCTGTCTCCCTACAGACACCCTGTTCATGTGAGTAGGCTACTGTTGAAGTGCTGATAAGTCTCCCTGACGTATTACCCTGGCTCGCCTTGTCAAGCCCTCTCTAGATGGCACAATGCAGCCAGTGGTTCATTAACCCTCCACCCCCACCACCTCCACCACCCTCCACCACATTCTCCAAGCCAGCTTCCCCTCTGGCCTGGAGCTATAGGTAGGCCAGGTTAAAGCCAAACAGGGCCTAATGTAGTGTGCCATGGTGGTGGAGGCTGAATGCCACCACATGTGGGGATGATTGCAGTGCAGGAAGTGGCGCAGACTGGCAGGGGACCCGGGGAGGTTTGGGGGGACACAGTTGGGGACACCGGCAGTAGCATTCCCAGAGGCCTTTGTGTGTAGCCACTCAGTGGGGCTCAGCAAAGCCCCCAGCGGCCAGGTCGCGCACATTTGGGGCCCAATGAAACATAAGCAGCTGGGGGTCAGCCTCTCTTAATCTTCAATTAAAGAGCCCCCCATTCATTGTCTCAGCTCCACACTGACAATAAGACAGGTCAGAGAGACGGTGTCGGACTGACTTCTAGATTGGTTTTGAAATGTTGACATACAAGGAACACAAATCTCTGTCTGAACTTGGTGGTGTCCATCTTGGTAAGTGGATAAGAAGGACAATGTTGTTTTGGTTCTGGGGATTTCTTCAAAACTCCCTCAGCTCACTCCCAAGACCAAACCTCTCACCCCCCTCAGAGAAACACAGTAGCCAGAGTAATACAGGGCTTCCTCTTTGGGGGACAGTTAATCACCTCTGAGCAAACATGTGTGTGCTGGTCCGTGAAGGCACCATCTCTCACACACACTTTATAATGAACCTTGTTTTACACCGTCTCTGCTGCCCGACATGTCCTCCGACACAGCCCACTCAGCCCATTGAAGAGATTGCTTTTCTGTGATTGCCTGCAATTGGGAGAGGAAAACATACCTTCTAGAGGGCAGAAGAGATGATCAGACGAGAGGAATAACAGGTTTTGACTCCTCGTTCAGCAAACAATTTCTACTGACTAGAAAAGACCCTTAGGTAGCCTAGCGGTTAAAAACGTTGGGCCAGTAACCGAAAGGTCGCTGATTCGAATCCCCTGACTTCACTAGGCGAATAATCTGTTGATGTGCCCCTGAGCATGGCACTTAACCCTAATCGCTGCTCCTGTAAGACTCTCTGGATAAGAGCGTCTGCTAAAATGTAAATGCTCTCATTTAGAGTTGCCAGCCCGAGCGAGGCCCACTTCTCTTTCCTTTCCAGTGTTCCGACTCCTAGACTACAAAGGTCAACAGTTATTATTTGTTGACTTGTTTGACTATGGCTAATGAAATCCCCAGCACCATCATAATAAGGCGAGTCCGTAACCTCCTACCCAATGAAGTGATCTTTACTCTATTCTCTCACAGACAAACAAAAACAACACAACAAAGAGTGAGGGTTCATAAAGGAGTTTTGGGCAGATGGGTCACATGCTGTCCATTGAAAGTCCACCCCATCAAGCCCATTCACTGGCCTCTATAAAACCGACAGGCTGCTTAAATACCTGACATCAGAAAGGAAGCAAAAACAAAGAAGGGACTGAGGGAACAACAGATTAAATAAATAAGGCAGCCTCTGTGACTGATGTGTATGGATGGTGCTGGAGAGCCACTGACAATTAAAGAAATGTGGATCCGGTCACAAAAGGGAGCTGGAAAATACTGAATGTTGCCTCGAGCCCCAAATTCCCCAAGCCTTTCTCTTGGGATTGAAGGAGGCTTGCTGGGCACATTTTTTATGCCTTCCCGCTTGGACCCCCTTTAGAGTCTTTGTCTGTGCTCTGAGTCCATGAGAAAAGTCAATCACAGACACTTGGCTGTGCACGGCTCCACTGCTTCATGCACCAGCTAGTGCTGTTGGTGTCCTCACAACTTCTCCTGTTGACATTATTACTCATAATTACAAAAGGGGATCTCCATTTAATAAAAGTAGTAGGATAGTACTTTTCCCATCACACACACTGAGTAAGATGTCACTCACACATGAGCCAGAAAATATGGCGGCATCAAAAGAAGAGTGGAGAAGAAAGATAGATAGTGGCAGGCGATTAAAATCAATATATATGCAGCCCAATTTTCTTTGCGAGAGGTTAGCTGACTCCATTTGATCTGCGCTGAGAAAAGAGATGTCTGAACCTTGGGGGCCTGTGATTCCAGCCTAATGCATTGGCATAAACAGTCAATTATGTTGTAAATTGCAGCGAGAGGAGCAAAGGATTTTTACAAATTAAAAAAGTAAGTCAAACACAAATAATTGTGCAAATAAACAGGTTGCGAGCGGTGATTGAAAAAGTCGAGACTATCGACTCAGACGGCCAATTATAGAAAGCTAATCATACTGGCTGTGCAATAGTTCAGTGCAGTTCAGTCAGAAGAGACAGGGAAAATGACATGACCTCAAGCTATGCTCCAACAACACAACCACACTGGCACAAGCATTCTCTAGGAGAACAGAAATCATCAAGTGTATATCAATGCATCTCCCTCTCTCTCTCTCTCTCTCTCTCTCTCTCTCTCTCTCTCTCTCTCTCTCTCTCTCTCTCTCTCTCTCTCTCTCTCTCTCTCTCTCTCTCTCTCTCTCTCTCTCTCTCTCTCTCTCTCTCTCTCTCTCTCTCTCTCTCTCTCTCTCTCTCTCTCTCTCTCTCTCTCTCTCTCTCCCTCAGAACCAGAACAGTGAAGAGACTATTTTCTTTTCATTCCCAATTCTACTAAAATAATCCCCACAGCGGCAATTGTTTCCCTATCGCCTCAGAAGAATCTCCCAGTCACAGAATCTCTGAGGAAGAATTTCAGTCTTTATGCATGAACAGTAGCAGCAAACTTTGCCTTTATTTCAATGGAAAGCATCTTTAAGTTGAAGCAGAAAAATAAATGAATCATTTTCCCCAAAGTGTTATAAATCAACGTTAAGCAGTGTTATAGCTCTGTGCATGGTGCTTACACAGGGTGTCAGTTCCAGTCCTGTTCAATCCATGTGTGTAATCTCATATTCACTCTGCCCCTGCAGACATCAACCCTGTAAATCACATTGCCCAACTTAATGTTTTCACGTTGGCTGTAAACTAGATTGGAGGCCTCAACATGTGCTGCTGTTTGATCTCTCGTAGCCTGGACTCCTAATCGGCAGGGAGCCATTCCTATACTGGTATCATATCAGTGTGTACTGTATACAAGAAGGGATGATCAATCAATGAATATACAGCATAGCTGTTAGAGGATTATTGATGTGTGGAGATACTGTATGTGACTGTTGTCCAGATGAAGACCTTCATCAGTTGGCGATAGAAACAGATGCATACTGAGATTTGCACTAATTCTACAGCTTGCAGGAAGTGTGTTTGTTGCCCATTACCGTATGTACCTACATCTTTACCTGACATCACCCTCAAGGCAATGTTTCATTTGTTGCTGGGCTCAGTTTCTTGGAATATCATATGGGCTTTTTTAAATGCATGAGATTTGTTTTCTTTTTGTTAAATATGTGTGTGTGTGGGGAGGGGGTGGGGGGGGGATTAATCATGGTTAATTCTCTGCTTGAAATACCAGAAAGACAAGTAATCATGTCTTAATCGGAGAGATGTTTGCTTGCACTGGAATCCATTTCATGTTATTTCGCTCAGCCTTTTGATCTAGTGCACTCACCAGGAAGAACTAGATTAAAAGGTTCACGAAATGAAAATAAAACTCAAATTGGTTTTTAGTGGGAACGCTTAAGTCGAAAATGTACTTTATGCAAAGCATGCAGGAACTTATGCAGCGTGGTGAAAATATTCAACAGCTGTATCATATCCATAACCTATATTTATGATGTCCTCATTTCGAATGCTGCACACACGCACCCATGCATGCACGCACACGTACACACCACACACGCACCCATGCATGCACGCACACGTACACACCACACCAGTACCCCGCAGGTCCAGTTTTCCTAAAGCATCACATGTAACCTGCACGGCCACACTCCTGGGCTGATAAAAGGGCATCAAGATCACAGTCTATGAAATAATGTCTTTGGTCATGTCACGGTGTGGTCAAAGAGAGTCAGAGAGACCCTTTCAGTGCAGGCATAAGTCAGAGGGCTCACCATCTGAAGTAGGCAGAGAGAGTGGAGTTTGATTGGATACATCTTGGGCTTCAGAGAAGAGCTAGTTGAACAGTTTGAAGGGGCATTTCTCCCCATACAATAAGAAAAAATGAGGATCGGCACTGAAGCTAGGCTGGAACGTGATCATAGCCCAGACCAGAGACTCCCATTAAGGTTTGGGGTGATAAACAGCATCTGTTTCAAATAGGGTTAAGACCAGAAGAGGACTCTCTCTCTCTCTCTCTCTCTCTCTCTCTCTCTCTCTCTCTCTCTCTCTCTCTCTCTCTCTCTCTCTCTCTCTCTCTCTCTCTCTCTCTCTCTCTCTCTCTCTCTCTCTCTCTCTCTCTCTCTCTCTCTCTCTCTCTCTCTCTTCTCTTTAGAGTTTTATACCCCCCTCTCTTGCTCATTACTGTCTCAAAAATATGGACTTATTTACTTAGAAAGCTTGGGGCGGTGGCGGCGTAAAATCCCCAAATTGGTTCATTTGGGTGTAGAACAACTTTAATATGCAACAGTTCCTCTCCTGAGGATGACAAAGAAGTCATGAGTCAAGTCAGAGTTACTCATGTCTTAGCTATTTTTCTTATGCCAGTAACTTTGCCCGAAAATCCTTGTGTTTACAGTAATGCAATTACTCTTGTTCCAGAGATATGTCTCTTTAACAGAGGTAGAGAGTTAAAGTAATAAATGCATCAGTTCTGGGTATGGGTGTTGTTGGTTGATGGTCCTATACAAGAACCTGACTGTGTTGAAATTAGATACCAAATTGTAGGCCCAATTTATGGCTTAGTATGTGGTTACCCTGGATAGCCAGAGCTTATCCTTACCAAACAGTGTCAACTCAGGTTATGGTTGCTCACTAATGCTTCACTCAGAGGCTAGTGATGCCCTCTACTGGGTGAAAAACATAATCATTCCCCATATTGTTTTTTCTGTATTTTTCAATGAATAATAATAAGTAATCATTATCTGAAAATGACGCCATTGATCAAGATGCCCTATCTTGCATTTGTATTAATAAAAAAATATTATGAGCAGCATCAGTTTCTAAACCATTATAACGATCTAGACAGTCTTGACTGGAAAAGGCTACGCTCAGAAACACAGGACAGTGTGACATGTACAGGGTTGTCCCTAAGAGTGCTCTCTGTGCTAGTTCACTTAATAGTCATGTGAAAGACAAAGTGTTATTTTTGCAGCAAAACACACTCACCCTTCATTAGTGGATTTGTGTCAGGGGGAATTGACATTAAGGTGGTGAGAGTTCTTGGCCAGTTGCCTTTTGAAATCCCAGATTAACTGCTTCTAACAGCTATTATTTGGCTTCCACTTGTACACAACAGGGCAATAGACATTTTCTCTTTGTCTTTTGTATTGTCTTAGTGTGCACTTTACAGTCCTGCAGACAAGCATTTTGTTGATTTTCAAAACAGTGTAGGCTACACAATACACTGTAGTACTCTGTGGCCTTTTGTGAAACAATCAATTGCGTACCATTTTTTTTTAAACAATCTTGTTGATTTTCAAAACAGTGTATACACAGAACTTAGTGGCCTTTTGCAAAACAGTACATGCATTTCCAAAATGTAGTTACCTTCTCAAACATTCATCAATACTATATGATGCTGTCAAAATTGCAAATACATTCATCAAAGGAACACAACTGCCTACAAAAAGATTAACTTAACCATAATTATCTTGAGTCCAAGCAGAAAAAACAGAAAGTTAGTCTGTCTTTTCAAAATCCCAGTAGATCAGTACATTTTATTTGCAGTCACTAAATCATGATGATCAAATTTGGAAATATAACTATCAAAATGTTCAGAATTATGGGCAATTACTCTCCTTTTATGCATATTTCACCCCCCAAAAAAGTATACACATCAAACAAAAAAATGAAATATGAGCACATTGTTTGCAGGATTCATTGATCTGTATCATGCAGTCCAAAATTCCTTCTATTCAATATATAGGCAGGTTGGCTCATAGATTTGTAGACTTTCCATCAGCAAGCACAATCCCAAATAGAAATAAGTAAAGGTGAATACAATGGAAGAACACAACTGATATGAATGTATAGGCCTCAATCCACACCAAAACCAAGGATCAATGGAAGGTCACAATGTTGGAGATGATGACTTAGGAGTTAACACAAAGTTACTTAGAACTAACCCATCTCTGCAAGTCCACAATATTGTACCAAAATAAAAATAAATGATATATTGTACATTGTTTAGAACTGATGGGGTGATTTATAGTATTTACAGTATTATTATTTAATAATGATGTCTGAAACGAGTGAACACAATTGCACACATTTCTCTTATGATGAAAACAATGTGTTAATATTCTGTGAACAAACCACTCAACAGTGAATTTTGTATTCATCACCGATCACATTTGAATTTCAAGTTTTGCAAAAGGGGTCTAAGATATGCAACTCAGATACAAAGGCAAGAATATGATCAGAGGTTCTGTAATGTATTTGATCATTTGATCATTGCTGTTTTGCTATAAATACATTTAAACACAGATCCAAAAAATGCTTGTATGCGTTTGAGAAAAACGGTTCTGGTCGTGCAGAGAATTTCTTTATCTTAACAATACGTTTTTTTTTAAAGGCAAAAAAATCAAATGCCCTTTTTTTGGGAGTCAATAAGAGGGATGATTCTAACTTGACAGGGCTGTAGAAAAGGTGGAGGTTGGCCTTTGTTCTATTGCGACAATGTGTGCGAAGCCTCCCTAAGCTGCACCTATTTAAACACGCAACATTTTAATGCTCAGAGCAGCATGGGGCCCAGGAGTAGAGGAGATGAGAGAGGAGAGAAAGAGAGGGAGAGAGAGAAGGAGAGAGAGAGTAAGAGAGAGAAGGAGAGAGAGAGGGAGATAAAGAGAGATGGGAGTGAGAGAGAGAGAGAGAGAGAGAGAGAGAGAGAGAGAGAGAGAGGGGGGAGAGAGAGAGGGAGTGAAAGAAGGAGAGATGGAAAGAGAGAGTGAAGTCAAGTCAGTGCTCTGTTTATTCAAAACGAACACGCCAACAACTTGGTGCCTTGATCCTTGCCTCTTACGACTGTGACATGACAGCTGAGATGACAGGGTGGTATAGTGAGTGTGTACATGTACCAGAGAGCCACTTTCTGTCTGCACATGTTTCGTTTTTTCTTGGATTCCTGTAAATCAACATTGCCATAAGTAAACAAATTGAAACCACATCAAATGGATTACTTCATAATTAACAGAATTGTCAGGACTGCAAGACAAAATCTTCTAAGTCTTGCTTTCAACCAGACATAAGTCTTATAGTAGAGTCTGGCTCTCAAGGCTAGACAAGGACTCTGCTGCTGCCAGTATTATAAGAATATGTCTGTCTGGTCAGTGGCTGAGGAGCAGATGGTCACCTGGATTAATTGAGTCAATTATCCCATTGTGTAATTAAGAGTGGAGTCTGTTGAAGGGGAGGGGAGAGAGAGAGAGAGAGAGAGAGAGAGAGAGAGAGAGAGAGAGAGAGAGAGAGAGAGAGAGAGAGAGAGAGAGAGAGAGAGAGAGAGAGAGAGAGAGAGAGAGAGAGAGAGAGAGAGAGAGAGAGAGAGAGAGAGAGAGAGAGAGAGAGAGAGAGAGAGAGAGAGAGAGAGAGAGAGAGAGAGCATTGTCCAGTCAGAAGCATACAGAACTGTAGGTGGCAAAAAGTTTGCCCTTTATTGTTGAGGTTTAACAATAGATGATAATACTAAACTTAGAGAATTGTTATACTGTATCATTGTATGGTATCATATTATTCTATCTAGGTTGCCTCTCCTACAATTTCACTAGAGGGCGCTCTTATGACATGGCAGTAAATATGTCCGACAGATGCTGTGTTGCTGTTTTACACAGGCTGAGTGGCTCTGTGGTAATATCAGTCTGAATGGCGGTATGAAAACTCTGTGATAACTCAGTGTTTTCAGGCCATTGCTGATGATGAATCAGAAGAGAGCCTCTGATGAGATGAAAAGGGTTTCAGTTTGGGTGGGTGTTTTCTGCCCTACCTCCCCAGGGTGTCTGGAGTCAGAGAGCAATAACCCATCATTGCCTGGGAGGCGGTGGCGTCCTGTGTGGTACTACTAGAGATGGTGTGTGAGTGTGTGCTCGTTTGTGGCATCTGTGCATGTCTGTGATCCCTTGTATACTTGCTTGTATATCTATCAAAGGAGGTTGGTGGCACCTTAATTGGGGAGGACGGGCTAGTGGTTATGGCTGGAGTGGAATAAGTGGAATGGTATCAAATACATCAAACACATGGTTTCCAAAAAGAGTAGATCCATTAGTTCCATTCCAGCCATTATTATGAACCGTTCTCCCTTCAGCAGCCTCCACTGATGTCTAATTTATGTATGTAGCATGTAGTGTCTGTGGCCTCGCGTGTTCGCTGTAGTGGCGTGTGAATTTGTTGTTGTTGTCAGGGCTAATGCACAGGAGCTTAACTTGTCACCCTCATAGCTATGTTTCAATTAGGAGCGCTCCATCTAGTGTCATTTTTTTAACTTGGTGAAAGAAAACGGTTTTATTTCACTTAATTTTAACATTCTGTCATAAAGAGCACATGTTCAACTTAAAGCACAAAATACAAGCTTGTTTTACTCTATTTGTAAACAGTGTAAATGTAAACAAACACGATATATTCTCAAAACATGGTTAAAACTATAATGTTGATATCATGGATGGTCAGTCCTTGCATCCACAGCTCTGTCTATGAATTTGAGAGTGATTACATTTCTCCAGGCCCATCCCTCAGCTCTTTACCCAAACACAGGGTGGGGTGACCACTTTGTTATTGTTTCAATTAAGGAGTGAATTTTGGCACTTTAGCAAGTCTTTATTCATATTAAAGATTTATTAAATTCTCCAAGTGGTCTATATTAAAGGGCACTTCATTTATTATAACAGGCTTTTCTTACTTAAAAGATGAAAGCTTATAGGCCTCCGTGAGGAAGGGAGGGAGGGGTAACAGTACCACCCAGATACAGGCATGCAGTATGGTAATCTTCTGCACTCCTATTCATTACCCCTGTCCTAATCCCTGGAGTTTTCACAGGTTAATGGGATGGGGTCCGAGACTAAATAGTTAAGCTGATCCCTGTCTCCCCTCTTCTCACTGGAACCCCACTCAATACCCAGACCAGACCAGCCTAACCCAAACCAGGCCAGCCTAACCTAGACTCAGACCAGTCTAACCCAGACCAAACCAGCCTAACCCGGACCAGACCAGCCTAACCCAGACCAGCCTAACCTAGACCCAGACCAGCCTAACCCAGACCAGGCCAGCCTAACCCAGACCAGACCAGGCTAACCCAGACCAGACCAGCCTAACCCAGACCAGCCTAACCTAGACCCAGACCAGTCTAACCCAGACCAGACCAGCCTAACCCAGACCAGCCTAACCCCGACCCAGACCCAGACCAGCCTAACCCAGACCAGCCTAACCCAGACCAGCCTAACCCTGACCCAGACCCAGACCAGCCTAACCCAGACCAGACCAGCCTAACCCAGACCAGCCTAACCCCGACCCAGACCCAGACCAGCCTAACCCAGACCAGACAGAAAAGAGGATGCTAAAGGCTCTGTCTTAAGACGTGTCTAGTCGAGACTCACACCTACACGTCTGAAGACTTTGACTTAAAGTTATGTTGTTTGTTTTGTTCTTGTCTGCTTTTTTTGTGATCCGTGGGAGACAAAATGGAAGCTAAGGTCAAGCCATTCGTCCCAGTGGCTCTCTCTGCTATAGTAATGTTAGGCCTTTGGCGAGAAACTGCAGCTCTTTATGACTGCATGGAGTCGAGAGGTCTGAGTGTTGCAAGGAGATATCCGGGCCCTCTGCATGGTTAGAAGAGGGCATGTCTCGCTTCCCTGCAGTGGATTCCATTTACTACATCAAAGAGGAAGTCTGCTCTCTTCTCGCCCAGGGAAAGACATTCCAGTGTAGAGTATAGTTCTCACTGGGGATCACGGAAAAATGAGGTTAGTGCAGTGCACTTTAGTTCTGAGTGGAGAGAGGAGAGAGGAGAGAGGAGAGAGGAGAGAGGAGAGAGGAGAGAGGAGAGAGGAGAGAGGAGAGAGGAGAGAGGGCAGAGGGGAGAGAGAGAGAGAGAGAGAGAAGAGAGAGGAGTCTACTATTTTCATAAGACTTCTTTGCACTTAAAAAACTAAATATAATAATACATCAAATAATTGAAGGCTGACCTCCTTAACTCAACCAAGTCCTAAAATAAACACTGCCATAACAATTCCTCACCTCTTCCCAGAGTCCTGCCTACTGTAAGAATGGCCTGGTAGTTTAGGGGGGTGTTTGACTCTGTCTCTTCTTCCTCTGAGACCTGTCCCCTTTCTGTCTTTCTGTTACACCAGTGACAGGTGAAACAGTATGGTCTGTCTGGATCTGTCCCTATCAATACAATGACTCTCAAACACTCTTCTGCTTTTTGTAAACATGTGTCCCATATTCCACAGCCAGGCCGGTAAGTCCATTCATGTGTTATCATATCGACTCACACAATTTAGGCAAACACCAAAAAACTGGCAAGCATATATAACAATCTGAACACACCTGCTGTATAAAAGACAGAGGGTGATAAATGTTGATAGACATGACCAGCATGACCTTACTTTACCCCCATCCGATTTTTTCCCCAGGATATATTCGTAGAACGCTACACAGAATTTTCTGTTCAAGCGTAACTCAATCTTGAACATCAGAACATTCTATTTGAAGTGTGACGCAAGAATTGCAAGAGTTAGTCCCCAATATAAGCAACAGGTGGCAGTGTTGCATTCAAGATGCGTCTCCCAAGCCAGAGCCCCCGAGAGAGATTCAAAATCCATATTGTGTCAAAGGAGCCATAATTAAATCCATCTATCTACTTGATGTATTTATATCCAGTACATTTCTCTGTGTGTCTGCAGGTGACAGATGGACTTATTTTCTATTCTAATTTTTTCAACTGAAGAGAACATGTTTTGACTTCAGTCTCATGGGACTGTTATGTACTGATTTTTTCTACCCTTGTCATCCTACTAATATCTTAATAAATAATATCTGCAACAAGACAGTACAGGCTGACATCACAGAAGTTCCAAAACAAGTGAGGATTGATATATTTGTATGTGGGTTTAGAAAACGAGTGTCAAACTTCGAGTACTGACAGTGATGCACAAAACCAGTAACCTTGGGTCCTTAGCCTGCATTTGAATGCAATGTTCAAGTGAGTCAATCTAAGTGAAGGAAATGTTATAAAACCACTTCAAATGAGTCCATTATGCTGATCTAGTTATCCTTACATTACATACTGTTAGCGCAGTGTATGTTTAGCACATCTGATGGCATGTACACTACAGTACATTACTGCTGCCCGTAGACAGGGCCTCTACTGTCTTATCTCCTGAGGCTGTGTTGACCCCCCTGTGTGAGATAAATGTGCTTGGCAGCCCTTCACTAACACTGGGACCATGTCCACTAGAGACCACTGAGCTCTGGAGCCACAGCCACTCATGACAACAACCAATCGTGACAGTGGTTCACAGTAAAAATTCCTTAATGTACCCAATGGGATGCAAGGATATTTTAAGAGCAGGAAGTGGGCAAATAAACAGGGGATGAGGACATTAATCTCGACAGGCAGAAGTGCAGTGTACTATAGTGGTGTTGGAGGAGGTATGGAGATGTTAAGAGTTAAGAGAAACACAGCCCTGGGGCATTAGCTGACTGAAAAGAAAGACCACTGCAGTAGGAGATTAGCTGGAACACAGTGGGCTTTAGTGCTGGAATATCTGGCCTCAGGTGTTGATTTACCTGGATAATCAGGATGAACTTGAGGTGAGCATGGTCAATCAGACAGTTTCTACTGAACCACTGCTTCAGGGTACAGACTACAGACTCTGAGAATGCCACCCCATGTATAGACCATCAACCCCCAGCACTGTATAAAGTTGAGCGGCTTTATCCCAAATATGAAGAAATAAAATAAAAAAGCTGCAAGTGATTTAGTGTTTCTGTTTATTTTGGGAGAGTCTTTGAAGTTGAAACAAGTGCATTCTGAGCCTCTTCTCTCCTCCCTGCAGACATGCCTTCTAAAGGCTAAAGCACACTGCTCAAAGCCCATCAGCGATGAAACGACAGCAGCACTGACTCCTGGGTCCATATATTTAGAAAACTATTTCTTAATGAGGATGATGAGACACAACATGCTCTTGAATACAGGGTGGGTGTCATTTCAATCATAGAAACAGAATTCATAGAATGGACCTATCCCTTCAGACCACTGCAATTTAGCCGG
>NC_059194.1:24946187-25133687 GCF_020615455.1 Coregonus clupeaformis | reverse complement strand
GATGTTAGCCTATTATAAAATGTTTGTCTAAATGTAGGCTTATCTGATTTAGAACATGCCGTTGCACAAACAACATGCTGACCTACACCACCACTGGTAACAACCTGTATTAAAGTTAACGTTTGCTTTGCCTTAGCTAGTGCATTTAGCTAAATGGCATTTAGTTAGACAGCTAGCTAGTTAGTGATTTGCTTTAGCGATTTGCATTATTTTAGGCACATGCCAGCTTCCTTAGACTAACTAACTTGTGTTTTTCAGAGAGCAAGATACACAAACTAATAGTATAATAGAGAAAACATGTTGATTTGTATTTAGAAGCAACGTGGAAAGGACCATCGTTCTTGTTTTGGAAGAATCTGTTCAGTGAATTGACAACATAATGAGATACTAAACAGCATGGAGGAACTGTGTGCTAGAGGGCTTCACGGATCTACACAAACCCGATTACCAGAGACCTGACGGGCTCTGCAGATCCTCTCAAGCTCTGTCAGGTTGGATGGGGAGCGTCGCTGCACAGCTATTTTCATGTCTCTCCAGAGATGTTAAATCGGGTTCAAGTCCGGGCTCTGGCCGGGCCACTCAAGGACATTCAGAGACTTGTCCTGAAGCCACTCCTGCATTGTCTTGGCTGTGTGCTTAGGGTTGTTGTCCTGTTGGAAAGTGAACCTTCGCCCCAGTGTGAGGTCCTGAGTGCTCTGGAGCAGGTTTTCATCAAGGATCTCTCTTTACTTTTCTCCGTTCATCTTTCCCTCGATCCTGACTAGTCTCCCAGTCCCTGCCGCTGAAAAACATCCCCACAGCATGATGCTGCTAACCACCATGCTTCACCGTAGGGATGGTGCCAGGTTTCCTTCAGACGTGAGGCTTGGCATTCAGGCCAAAGAGTTCAATCTTGGTTTCATCAGACCAGAGAATCTTGTTTCTCATGGTCTGAGAATCCTTTAGGTGCCTTTTGGCAAACTCCAAGTGGGCTGTCATGTTCCTTTTACTGAGGAGTGGCTTCTGTCTGGCCACTCTACCATAAAGGCCTGATTGGTGGAGTGCTGCAGAGATGGTTGTTCTTCTGAAAGGTTCTCCCATCTCCACAGAGGAGCTCTGGAGCTCTGTCAGAGTGACCATCGGATTCTTGGTCACCTCCCTGACAAAGGCCCTTCTCCCCCGATTGCCCAGTTTGGCCGGGCGGCCAGCTCTAGAAAGAGTCTTGGTGGTTCAAACTTCTTCCATTTAAGAATGATGGAGGCCACTGTGTTCTTGGGGACCTTCAATGCTGCAGAAATTTTTTGGTGCCCTTCCCCAGATCTGTGCCTTGACACAATCCTATCTTGGAGCTCTACGGACAATTCCTTCGACCTTGGCTTTTGCTCTGACATGCACTGTCAATTGTGGGACCTTATATAGACAGGTGTGTGCCTTTCCAAATCATGTCTAATCAATTGAATTTACCACAGGTGGACTCAAATCAAGTTGTAGAAACATCTCAAGGATGATCAATCTAAACAGGACGCACCTGAGCTCAATTTCGAGTCTCATAGCAAAGGGTCTGAATACTTATGTAAATAAGGTATTTCTGTTTTTTATTTTTAATACATTTACTAAAATTTCGAAAAACCTGTTTTCGCTTTGCATTACGGGGTATTGTGTGAAGATTAATGAGGAATAAAAGTATTTAATCCAATAAGGCTGTAACGTAATAAAATGTTGAAAAAGTGAAGGGGTCTGAATACTTTCCGAATGCACTGTATATATATGTATATATATATATATATATATATATATATATATATATATATATATGTTTAGTTGCACTGGTGCTCCCAAAATAAAAACCCAGGTCGAACAGGAAAATATTTGGTTGCATGTGAGCGGTGAGTCGTTCAAAACTAACAACGTTGCATAGTGCTGAGTAATGTTGAATAGTGTTCAGTAATGTTAGGTAGTACTTAGTCATGTTGAGTAATGTTAGGTATTATTTGGTCATGTTAGGTATTATTGAGTAATGTTAGGTAGTATTGAGTAATGTTAGATAGTATTGGGTAATTTTAAGTAGTATTGAGTAATGTTAGATAGTATTGGGTAATATTAAGTAGTATTGCATAATGTTAGGTAGTATTGAGTAATGTTAAGTCGTTTTGGATAATGTTGAGTAATGTTAGGTAGTATTGAGTACGGTAATGTTAGGTAGTATTGGATAATGTTGAGTAATGATAGGTAGTATTGAGTAATGTTAGGTAGTATTGAGTAATGTTAGATAGTATTGTGTAATTTTAAGTAGTATTGAGTAATGTTAGGTAGTATTGGGTAATGTTGAGAAATGTTAGGTAGTATTGGGTAATGTTGAGTAGTAGTACTCACAGCGTTGTTGCTGAACTTATCCTGGGCATTGTTGCTGAGCTCATTCTGCTGGTCCAGGTGGGAGGGGCGAGAGGGCGGGGGATAAGTGCTCTCCACTGGCCGAGGGGGGGAGCTACCCATGGTACTGATGGAGTTCTCTGTGAGACAGACAGATAGACACATTACATTACATAATGTGTGTGTGTGTGTTCACATCCGTGCATGAGAGCGAGTGTGTGTCTGAGTGTTTAACTATTTGACAGATTGATGGATTTAAGTGTCAAGTAGTAAATTGATTGCTTGCCTTATGTAAAGTGCATTGATTGATTGGTCTGACAGTTGATTGATTGACATATGTACTCATATGGGTGACGAACAGACTAACCCAGACATGCGTTGTTGGTGAACATGTGCTGGATCCTCAAGCAGTCCTGCCATTGGTTGCCACTGCCCTTGCAGTTGCACCACAGGGCCACGTCCACAGTGCTGTTGCTAACGTAGTTGGGGGTCATGATGGTGCCTGGAGGAAGGGGTCAAAGGTTACCAAAATCAACTCCTACTGTTTAAGATCCTAAGGCTGGCACACTGACACACCCCTGACACGACCCGCTAACATCCTCTCTGTCATCTTAATCACTCTCTATTCTCTTTATTCTCTCAAGGCCTCCCTCATCTCACCCCTCTCCATCGTTCATATTTCGCTGCATCCCCCTTTCTCCTCAAGCCTTGTGAAACCAGACTGACTTCTGCATTTAAGGCTATTTCACCCCTCCTCTCCCCTCCCTCTCTCACTCTCTCTCTTACCGATGAGTCCGGCGTAGGATTTGAGGCACACAGCTCCACTCTCTCTGATACAGACGGAAGTGGAATGGCCGGAGGGCTGGCAGTTATGCTGGAAATCAGCCAGTCTGGACCTGAGACACAGACACACACACACGAATGAGAGTGCTTCTAAGAGCAAAAAGGTGTGTGTGTGTTTTGTGTGTGTACATATTGTGTGTCTGACCTGCAGAGTTCATCCCTCCTGCAGAAGCTCTGCAGATGCAGACAGTTGGGCTGTATCATGTCTCTCTCCTGGTAGGAACAGGAGGGGACGATGGTCTTCCTGCGTCTCTCCCCACACAGTTTGTCAGTACAGGGGCAGAACAGCAACCCCAGGCTGTACTCCTCCGGGACGCGCTCCAGGAAGCGCCGCAGCGCCCGGTGGCACTTCTGCCTGTTGCAGTGGTCCAAGCCTGGGGCACGCTTGGTGCAGGCAAGGACGTACTCAGACCTCAGGGAACCACATTTCTCATACAGACCACAGTCCTGGGCTGCCTTCAGACATACGTTATGTCCATCTAGAAGAAGAGAGGAGGCTGAGAGAGAGGGGGATGGGGAAAGAAAGAGATAGATAGATATAGAGACAGGTATGGGGACAGAGAGAGAGAGAAGGGGAGAGGGAGAGAGAGAAAGGGGAGAGAAAGTGAACACCTGGTCACTTGAGGGCTGTAGAGATGAGTTGATTGATTGGTGATAGGGTTTAGTAGTGTTTTGATCAGGAGTGCCTGAGGGTGTTAATGTAATAAATGATTGTGCTGTAGGCTACCTGCTGCCACTAAGGAGGCCATTCGAGAAGTCTCCACTGGCGATTCCTCATAGGGAGACTCCTCAAAGTCATCATAACCTTCATGATCACAGAGGAGAACATCACATTACAACCTAATCATAATAACATGGGAGATTACGTCATATTACAACCAAACATCCTGATATCACATCGCAACCTAACAATAACAAATGCAGGAGAGATCACCACATAATCTGAAAATAACATGACAGTAGACCGAATCGCATCATAATCTCCCAACACCACAGGAGACAGAATCACAACATAACCAAACACACAGGGAAGCATCACATCATAACAGAGACTCAAAGCACTCAGCCAACATTTCATTAAAACATCACATCACACACCTGCTACCAACATCATAATAACACCTAGTCTAAATTCCATCATGGGTATATTTACTGTTCATGAGGGTCAGGTGACCCATCAGGTGACCAATTACCTGACCATATAAAGATGGCTGTGCTCCCCATACTGTACTGCAGGGTTCCCCAACTGGCGGTGGTTTTATTTGGCCCCCCAAGTTTTCTGAGCAATTAGTTTATATTGTTGGACATAAATGACTGTAAAAACACCAGGAAATGAGCGCCAAGTTATTTTATTTTAAGAAATCTGCTCCCAAGTATTCCCATGCACAATATACACATGATTGTATACAAATGTAAGCAAGGTTTGAAATGATTATGTTTTAGTCAAACATTATATCTGTTTGGGCTTCTTGCAGTCAACAATTTTTTTCTAATTATAAACTGCGTGGTTTGAGCCCTGAATGCTGATTGGCTGACAGCCGTGGTATATCAGACCATATACCACGGATATGACAAAACATTTATTTTTACAGTTCTAATTACGTTGGTAACCAGTTTATAATAGCAATATGGCACCTCAGGGGTTTGTGGTATATTGGCCATATACCACACCCCCTCGGGCCTTATTGCTTGATTATATTCCGGCACCCCCGACCATCCACTTAGAAAAAAAACAGCCCACGGCTGAATCTAGTTGATGATCCCTGCTGTACTGCCTTTAGTCATCCTTTTAGCTAGCCTGCCTAAGTATGCTGCAGAGCTGTCTGACAATAATTTGACTAGTTCTTCAAAGTAGATAAGGTATACTTTCACAAATGGTCTCTGTCCCTCTCATCATTGTGTACATCCCTCTCTCATGCAGTCTGTGTATCTAACCTAACGTGGCAGGCGTAAAAGTGTATCCATCCAGAGATCTGTATATAATGACGAGATGCTCATGTCTCTGCCCTAACAATGGGAGTCATTGTCCCAAACGCGGGAAGATAGGCGACAAGCATAGGTCCAAAATATGCCTATAGAAACACATTGGGCTTATTTTGGACTGATTTTGGCGAGTGAAACATCTCGCTTCAACTTTTCCTCTCTGAGCCAGAAAAAACTGATGCAATGGATTTTGGTAATTATAGTTAACCCACTACAGTCTAAGCCCTGTCTAAGCAATATGGAATTGTTTTAAGAAGGCCATACCAAGGATCAATTAGCTCTTTGATTTTGAATTGTAAGAAAATAAAAAATAAATAATATCGGACCTAGGCAGCTACATGCCTATAGCACAGCAGGGCTAAAGGCCAGCAGACAGCACACAACTAATCACTAGTGCAGGCAAGCGAATCTATGTGCCCAGTCCAGAAACCCCCGCTCAGCCCGATAGCACTAACAATGCTACCCAGGGAGAAAGGGATGGACAAGAACTGCCATTGGCTTTCCAAGACAAAGTACCTTACAAACTCAGTAGCCAAGGTGACCCCTTCGATTCAGACACCCAGTCTCAAGCCTCATTGCAATGTCTGAAACCACCAAGAGACTCCGAGCTCAGCACGGAAGCTGAGCCCCTCAACCCAAGCGACGAAGACAAGCTTCAATCTCAACAAGTGAGAACCTCTGCTCCAGGTTCCCTTAAGGCAGCAGCAGACCAACTGAAGTCTAGGGCAGCTATCTCTGCAAGTCAAGTACAAGCCTATTCACGCAGCTCCAACCAGTCATCCCCAGAAGGAGATATAACTGCGGACCAGCTGTGACTGCTACCACAACCCTTGAGCTCAGTATGCAGGCCAGCAGCTCAGCTAGTTTGCCCTCAGCTCTTTCCAGGTCTAGCACCGGCCTACTCCCAGTCCCTGGGTGCTCAGGGTCCAGCGGCTACAGGTCTAGATCAACCGGCCTACTCCCAGTTCCTAGGAGCTCCCAGTACCTTTCAGACCTCAACTGCTCTGGACTCGGCTCAGGCAATCTACCCCCCGCTAATACCTGACCTGTATCCAGCTCTACCTACCCAACCATGGCCCCCAGAAAAGGAGCCAACAGTCCCTTACTCCAGCCATCAAAGATCTTCTCATGGGGCGGCCAGAGCCGTTCATGCCCCAAGGAGCATGAGTTCGGGAGTGGACGGGGCGGCCAAGATGGTCACTTTCTCTGCCAACCAGTAACCGTGGTCAACTCCTGCCTCCCCGAGCTGCAACAGTCAGCCACAAGAGCTCAGCCAGGACATGGCCTTAGAGCAAGTCATCTGTCCATACAGCCCCAGGAAGTGCTACAGATTACTCAAATCCGATGGGAATAATTCATTAGCTGCACTACTGCGTGGGCGGCTGTTCATGAATTATTCGAAGTGAGCACTCTAGATGGCCAAGATTGCCTCCTATAAAGATGGCTGCCGAGCACACAAAATAGTCTTTGTTTGGCAGCCATCAGAGGACTCTCATCCAGTATGCGTTCATTACCAAGTGAGTGTATTACCTGTGCCATTTGACATGTTATGCTATTGTTTTTTGTTTTTTTATTGTTTTCTTTATGGGGTAGATCACCTTTAATATTGTAGATAGATTGTAACTTCTATCAATGTAATTGTCTGCATCACTTCCAATCCCCCATATGTTTTTTTTCTCTCGCAAATATATATACATACATACATACATACATACATACATACATACATACAGTATACAGTTGAAGTCGGAAGTTTACATACACTTAGGTTGGAGTCATTAAAACTAGTTTTTCAACCACTCCACAAATGTCTTGTTAACAAACTATAGTTTTGGCAAGTCGGTTAGGACATCTACTTTGTGCATGACACAAGTAATTTTTCCAACAATTGTTTACAGACAGATTATTTCACTTATAATTCACTGTATCACAATTCCAGTGGGTCAGAAGTTTACACACACTAAATTGACTGTGCCTTTAAACAGCTTGGAAAATTCCAGAAAATGATGTCATGGCTTTAGAAGCTTCTGATAGTCTAATTGACATCATTTGAGTCAATTGGAGGTGTACCTGTGGATGTATTTCAAGGCCTACCTTCAAACTCAGTGCCTCTTTGCTTGACATCATGGGAAAA
Organism: Coregonus clupeaformis; assembly: GCF_020615455.1. Lineage (NCBI taxonomy): Eukaryota > Metazoa > Chordata > Actinopteri > Salmoniformes > Salmonidae > Coregonus > Coregonus clupeaformis. The sequence goes on along the minus strand of NC_059194.1, from coordinate 25,126,378 downwards.
TCAAAAGAAATCAGCCAAGACATCAGAAAAAAAATGGTAGAGCTCTACAAGTCTTGTTGATCCTTTGGAGCAATTTCCAAACGCCTGAAGGTACCACGTTCATCTGTACAAACAGTAGTACGCAGGTATAAACACCATGGGACCACGCAGTCGTCATACCGCTCAGGAAGGAGACGCGTTCTGTCTCCTAGAGATTAACGTACTTTGGTGTGAAAAGTGCAAATCAATCCCAGAACAACAGCAAAGGACCTTGTGAAGATGCTGGAGGAAACAGGTACAAAAGTATCTATATCCACAGTAAAACGAGTCCTATATCGACATAACCTGAAAGGCCGTTCAGCAAAGAAGAAGCCACTGCTCCAAAACTGCCATAAAAAAGCCAGACTACGGTTTGCAACTGCACATGGGGACAAAGATTGTACTTTTTGGAGCAATGTCCTCTGGTCTGATGAAACAAAAATAGAACTGTTTGGCCATAATGACCATTGTTATGTTTGGAGGAAAAAGGGGGATGCTTGCATCATCCCAACCAACACCATCCCAACCGTGAAGCACGGGGGTGGCAGCATCATGCTGTGGGGGTGCTTTGCTGCAGGAGGGATTCGTGCACTTCACAAAATAGATGGCATCATGAGGAAGGAAAATGATGTGGATATATTGAAGCAACATCTCAAGACATCAGTCAGGAAGTTAAAGCTTGGTCGCAAATGGGTCTTCCAAATGGACAATGACCCCAAGCATACTTCCAAAGTTGTGGCAAATTGGCTTAAGGACAACAAAATCAAGGTATCGGAGTGGCCATCACAAAGCCCTGACCTCAATCCTATAGAAAATGTGTGGGCAGAACTGAAAAAGCGTGTGCGAGCAAGGAGGCCTACAAACCTGACTCAGTTACACCAGCTCTGTCATGAGGAATGGGCCAAAATTCACCCAACTTATTGTGGAAAGCTTGTGGAAGGCTACCCGAAACGTTTAACCCAAATGAAACAATTTAAAGGCAATGCTACCAAATACTAATTGAGTGTATGTAAACTTCTGACCCATTGGGAATGTGATGAAAGAAATAAAAGCTGAAATAAATCATTCTCTCTACTATTATTCTGACATTTCACATTCTTAAAATAAAGTGGTGATCCTAACTGACCTAAGACAGGGAATTTTTACTAGGATTAAATGTCAAGAATTGTGAAAAACTTAGTTTAAATGTATTTTTGCTAAGGTGTATGTAAACTTCCGACTTCAACTGTATATACATACATATATACATACACATACATACACATATACATATCCTTTAAAAAATATATATTTCCCTTTATTACTTTCCAACCCCACCACCCCTTCCCTAATTGGAGTAAACTAGTGAACAACAATGCTTAGGCCTCTACTTCCAGCTTATACATACTATATACATTTTATGGACACGGTCAATTTTACAATAATTATATTTTGTTTGTTTTTACTCCTGAACCTTCTCTACCCTCAACCTCTCCGATCATTTTCATAATGTCCATCCGGTTTGCTTCTATATGACATATCTTTCTAACTGTGCTCTTTCACAAAAGCTCTCAACCTATAACCTATATACAGTGAGGGAAAAAAGTATTTGATCCCCTGCTGATTGTGTACGTTTGCCCACTGACAAAGAAATGATCAGTCTATAATTTTAATGGTAGGTTTATTTGAACAGTGAGAGACAGAATAACAACAAAAAAATCCAGAAAAACGCATGTCAAAAATGTTCTAAATTGATTTGCATTTTAATTAGGGAAATAAGTATTTGACCCCTCTGCAAAACATGACTTAGTACTTGGTGGCAAAACCCTTGTTGGCAATCACAGAGGTCAGACGTTTCTTGTAGTTGGCCACCAGGTTTGTACACATCTCAGGAGGGATTTTTTTCCACTCCTCTTTGCAGATCTTCTCCAAGTCATTAAGGTTTCGAGGCTGACATTTGGCAACTCGAACCTTCAGCTCCCTCCACAGATTTTCTATGGGATTAAGGTCTGGAGACTGGCTAGGCCACTCCAGGACCTTAATGTGCTTCTTCTTGAGCCACTCCTTTGTTGCCTTGGCCGTGTGTTTTGGGTCATTGTCATGCTGGAATATCCATCCATGAACAATTTTCAATGCCCTGGCTGAGGGAAGGAGGTTCTCACCCAAGATTTGACGGTACATGGCCCTGTCCATCGTCCCTTTGATGCGGTGAAGTTGTCCTGTCCCCTTAGCAGAAAAACACCCCCAAAGCATAATGTCTCTCAATGTTCAAATAAACCTACCATTACAATTATAGACTGATCATGTCTTTGTCAGTGGGCAAACGTACAAAATCAGCAGGGGATCAAATACTTTTTTCCCTCACTGTACTTATTATGGACACAGTATGCTTACATTATTAGTTATCTTGTTGTTATTAGTTGTTGTTAGTTGTTATTAGTCCCATCCTTCAACTCCATTCAACACCACCCATCTATCTCTTAACACCATCCATATTGGATTTCTATTTGCCATGTATTTTTCAACTGTACTGTGATGTTTTACAAAAGTTCTGTACCTTTCTATTCTCATTGTTTCTACAGATTGTACATTGAAAATAAACATTTTTGCTAAAAGTATTATTATATTATTTATCGATTGACTATGACTTTTCAGATCACCCAGTAATGCTATCTGCAGGGTTAGCTCCAGGTAAATATTGTAATCCTTTAGCCATTCCTGGACCTGTGTCCAAAAAAAAGCTACAAATGGTCAGTACCAAAACAAATTATCTAATGATTCTGTCTCTTCGCAGCAAAATCTGCAGAGCTGGGAAGATTGTATCCCCCATATAAATAACATTCTATTGGTAGCAAGAATTGTATATAATAATTTAAATTGAAAAATTATAGGTTTTGAATCCGGCGTCGTTTTGCGTATCAGTTCATAAACACTATGCCATGGAATCGGTACGTCAAAAATCTCTTTCCAACTATTTTGCAATCTATATGGGACGGCTGTCAATCCTTTGGTACTTAAATTAAACTGGTATACTTTTTTATTTATCATAGTTTTCTTTAACCAATTATGTTCTTTAATGCAAGGCCGACAGACAAGTTCCTTACTTTTTCCCCCTTCCACTTTCCTCTTCCATTTTTGTGGTAATGCTGCAATTATTTGGTTGTAATTTTGGGTAGAGCAGACATTTCCATATGTTTTTGTTAGCTGCATGTGTGACATAACTCCACCAGTCCTACCGATGATATCATTTACGAAGATTATACCTTTTTCAAAAAAAACATTTTGTCAAAAAAAATGGTTTTTATCAATTTGTATATTTGAGTTTAACCACAATATTTGTTGAATTATTTGTTCTGTCGTTTCTGGAGGATTAAATTGAAATTAAACATGTTATGCTATTGTTTACTTTGTAAATTCACAGTATGTAATCATTTATTATTTTATGCTAATTAGGTTCCATTGATGTTTGTGAACACTAATACTTGTCTCTGTCTGTTGCAGAAACCATACTTTTACCAGTCCTCATTCATGCGTTTGCCATCTGTGCTAGAACGGTTTTGGTGCTACAATAAATGGTAAAATGTTAATTGGAGTCTTGTCCACCTCAATCTCTAACGGGAAGTGCTAACCGCTGAATTGGCTGTTAGCATCCACCCACAACTTAGTCTTTAGTCTCGCTACACTACAACTCTACTCTAGTGTGGTCTTACAAGCCACTTCAGCAGCGTATTTCTTTCATTTACCTAATTATAGGCATGCTCCAGATTTGAACTAATTACATGGTATGAGTACAACCTAACTACACTGAACAAAAATATGAACGCAACATGTAAAGTGTTGGTCCTATGTTTCATGAGCTGAAATAAAAGATCCCAGAAATGTTCCATATGCACAAAAAGCTTATTTCTCTCAAATTTTGTGCACAAATTTGTTTACATCCCTGTTAGTGAGCATTTCTCATTTGCCAAGATAATCCATCCACCTGACAGGTGTGGCATATCAAGAAGCGGATTGAACAGCATGATCATTACACAGGTGCACCTTGTGCTGGGGCCAATAAAAGGCCACTCTAAAATGTGCAGTTTTGTCACACAACACAATGCCACAGATGTCTCAAGCTTTGAGGGAGTGTGCAATTGGCAAGCTGACTGTAGCAATGTCCACCAGAGCTGTTGCCAGAGTATTTAATGTTAATTTCTCTACCATAAGCCTCCTCCAACGTCATTTTAGAGTATTTGGCAGAACGTCCAACCGGCCTCACAACCTCAGACCACGTGTAAAATGAAACGGAGGAATATTTTTGTCTGTAATAAAGCCCTTTTGTGGGGAAAAACTCCTTCTGATTGGCTGCGTCCTTGCCCAGTCATGTGAAATCCGTAGATTAGGGCCTAATTTATTTATTTCAATTGACTGATTTCCTTATATGAACTGTAACACAGTAAAAATCATTAAAATGGTTGCATGTTGCGTTTATATATTTGTTCAGTATTTAAATCTACTAATCTGTTCATGTAAATCCCTGTGTACTGTTTTCCTTAATGACACAGTAAGGGAGAGCACTCTCTGTTCTGTGTTAGAGTAGAGTGCTGTGTAATTACCGTATGCATGGTGACTAACAGAGCATGGGGGATAGCTCCATTAGCTGTCATTAATTCTCACTGACGGTGAGTCCAAAATGGCACCCAATTCCATATATATATATATATATATATATATATTAGTGCACTACTTTTGACCAGGACCTATGGAGAATAGCGTGCACATTATGTAGGGAATAGGGTGCCATTTGGGACGCAACCTGATAGTCAGATGCGGCAAAACACGGTGGCTATAGGGATGTGTCACAGAGGATGGCCAGGGGTCTAACGTAGTGTTGGCCAAATGGTGGGTCAAGAACCAATGGTACTAGAAATCCACACTGCCCCCTTCCCTCTATAAGCTAGTAATCAAACATACACACTTTGTCACAAGCACTACACCTACCACATTTTTTTATAAACTCATACACACGCGTGCGGACACACACTCACCCTGCAGGATCCTGATGCTCCAGTAGACGCGGAGGCAGTGCTCTTCTCTGCGTGCGCCGCGCTGACACTTGCAGGCCAACAGGGGGAGGTAGTGCAGGGCGCTCAGGGCCTCCAGGCACTCTATCCCGGCCTTTTCCCCCGGAGCCACCGCCTCCTCGGATGCACAGTACTCCAGGGTCATGTACAGCTCCTTACACTGGGTGTCTTCCTTACACCCCCTCTCTGCCTCCACACAATCTACAAAGCCCAAGGGGAGGGGCGGCAAGGAGGGGACCACACCTTCAGAAATGAGGGCGGAGAAGACAGAGAGGAGGGGGAGAATAGTCAGCCATCGTATCGGGATGATTCTAAATGGTCCACTCAATATGGCGGCCAGGGGGAACCCACCACGGAATGTTGCTTTGAAAGAGCATGTCCATTCTAGTATCTCTTATGACTCCCATACAAGTACTATCACTCTGTGCACCCATTGATTTGTATTTGGGCTGAATGCACTGACATTAAATATTAAAAGCCAATACTGGATGTGTGAGTCCTTCTCTACAGTATCTCATTTCCATGGACGTGAAGGCATTTTCATTGAGTGAATCAAAAGCCAGAGCTTACAGTGTGAGGTTTCATATTTGGGAAATACCTTCTATTTTACCCAGAAATGTTCTGCGTGATATTTTGGCTGCTCTCGACTGTTATTTGTAAACCAATACAAAATTCTCCCTTGGTAAAATTCAATGGTTCACGCACAGACCTACAGACACACTAACGTTTTCCGATTACAGTCATTTAAAAACTAATCGGAGAGAGAGAGCGAGCGAGAGAGAGAGAAACACCGTTTGGCGACACACACCAATCAGAACCTTGCTGGCTAGGACACACTCACAGTATGAGCTGCAATCAGCATACCCTGAAAACACACGCACACACCCTGAGAGGGAGCCTTTTATGTCGGACTCATGCTGTGAGGGGGACTGTGGGGCACGGAGTCTATCATTATTACAAAAACACAATACCACACATCCACAGGAGGGGGTAGAGCAATCTGTCTATGACACACACACACACCCCGCCACACACTAGATCAGGGTTTCCCAAACTCGGTCCTAGGGCCCCACCTGGGTGCACGTTTTTTTTTTTGCCCTAGCACTACACAGCGGAGTTGGTTATTTGAATCAGCTGTGTTTGGGAAACCCTGCACCAGATGGCTGAAGTGGTAGAGCAAAAAAGAGCTTAATATTCATCAGAGCAGCATATTTTAATCGAATATGTTGAGTTTCATGAAATAGACTACCCGAGACTCTAGGCACAACATAGATCAATGGGAGAACGCAAATTGACTAAATAAGGCACAGTTGGGTGTATGTACACTTAAAGGGGCAATCAGCATTTGCTGCATCCATTTTTGGACTTATAAATTAATGATATGTACCCGTTGATTCTTGAAGAATATAACTTATAAATGCCTCATGAGCTTAGTTCAACTGTCGTACCCCATCAGAACCCAAAATATAAGCTTGTTTTACTCCAAAGTTTGTAAACAAAGAAAATGTCAACAAACACTATATAGCCTTAAAACATGGTTAGCACTATAATTTTGATATCATGGTTGGTCAATCCTTGCATCCATAGCTATGTCTATAACTTTGAGAGTGATTACATTTCTCCAGCCTTCAGCTTTTTACTGAACCAGGGGCGGGGAGGCCGCTTTGTTATTGTTTCTACTGCTGATTGACACTTTAAACACCAGAGTACCAACTAGAGGTAAAGGAAGAAGACAAATTACCCATGTCACATAAAAACCAGGAAGCTCAGACTTTCCCCCTAAACTAGTGACACGTTGCCATACACATACCAGGCGAATCCCTCACTATCACATGATGTCACATTTACCTTATCACCTTTTGAAAGGAGAATCTGAGGGGGCCAGTATGTATGTGGTTTATAGGACATTATAAATGGTCAAAAACATTTTTACAGCAAGTTATAAAGCATTACACCTGTAAGTAAAGTGTTACCATTTTACATGTAACTGATCCTGGGCCAGTTCTGATGTGTTGTTCATTAATGGTTAGGGATATGTCAAGGATTGGGAGAGCTGGCTCAAGATCAGTGGTTATGGGTGCAGTGCAGTGGAGCGCAATCTCACAGTTCATATGAGGGAGCAGTGAGGTTTGATGTCATGCAGTCCCCATGGGTACAGCAGAATGGGCATATGAAAGAGTTTCAGTGAAGACACACACACACACACACACACACACACACACACACAAACAGGGTGAATCTCCCAGCCAAGGAGGCAAAAGCCCAACACACCATCTGTTCCTCTTGTGTTTGAGTTCCAAATCCTAGTTATCAACAAAAACACACATACGACCCCTAGCTACCCCTGGTGGCACACAACCCCTAGACGCTCACACACACACACACACACACCTTCTTGACTTGCCCTGTCCCCATCTGCACACACAATCCGTATTCCAAACAAATCCTATGTACTATCAACCCTATCACCAAATCAAAGTTGATTGGTCACGTACACAGTTTAGCAGATGTTATAGCGGGTGCAGTGAAATGCTTGTGTTACCAGCTCCTAACGGTGCAATAAAATGTCAAACAAGTACACAAATAATAAATAATCAAAAACTAGAAAGAAAAAATCAAGAATGTCAGAATTAATCCAGTTAATAACACAAATAATACTATCAGTAATCCAAATGCAATCTATGTGTATATACACCAAAAATATATAGTAAGAATGATACACTACATGACCAAAAGTATGTGGACACCTGCTTGTCAAACATCTCATTCCAAAATCATGGGCATTAATATGGAGTTGGTCCCCACTTTGCTGCTATAACAGCCTCCACTCTTCTGGGAAGGCTTTCCACTAGATGTTGGAACATTGCCGCGGGGACTTGCTTCCATTCAGCCAAAAGAGCATTAGTGAGGTCAGGCACTGATGTTGGGCAATTAGGCCTGGCTCGTAGTCGGCCTTCTAATTCAACCTAAAGGTGTTCGATGGGGTTGAGATCAGGCCTCAGTGCAGGCCAGTCAAGTTCTTCCACACCAATCTCGACAAATCATTTCTGTATGGACCTCGCTTTGTGCATGGGGGAATTGTCATGCTGAAACAAGAAAGGGCCTTCCCTAAACTGTTGCCACAAAGTTGGAAGCACAGAATCGTCTAGAATGTCATTGTATGCTGTAGCGTTATGATTTCCCTTCACTGGAACTAAGGGGCCTAGCCCTAACCATGAAAAACAGCCCCAGACCATTATTCCTCCTCCACCAAACTTTACAGTTGACACTATACACTGGGGCAGGTAGCGTTCTCCTGTCCTCCTGGCACCCAGATTCGTCCGTCGGACTGCCAGATGGGGAAGCGGGATTTGTCACTCCAGAGAACGCGTTTCCACTGCTCCAGAGTCCAATGGCGGCATGCTTGGCATTGTGCATGGTGATCTTAGGCTTGTGTGCGGCTGCTCGGCCATGGAAACCCAAACAGTTATTGTGCTGACGTTGCTTCCAGAGGAGGTTTGGAATTTGGCAGTGAGTGTTGCAACCGAGGACAGACAAATTTTACTTACAGTTGATCGGGGCAGCTCTAGTAGGGCAGAAATTTGACGAACTGACTTGTTGGATGCCACATTGAAAGTCCCTGAGCTTTTCAGTAAGGCCATTCTACAGCCAATGTTTGTCTATGGAGATTGCATGGCTGTGTGCTCGATTTTAGACACCTGTCAGCAATGGTGTGGCTGAAATAGCTGAATCCACTAATTTGGAGGGTTGTCCACATACTTTTGTATATATAGTGTATGTTCATGTTAGTGTCACTGATTCTTTTTTTTTATATCGCCTACTGTAGTTGCTAGTAGAATAACGTTACAATTCAAATGTCATATGTAAAATAGTTTGTCATTTTGGAACTAAACCTCCCTTCCACTGCTTTGTAACACCTTTGCATAGTTGTTTCGGTGGCCTGGCCCTCATCATCTGCTCTGTAAGCAAAGTATTCCCATAGTTCGCTTCTGAGCCAGTTTTGTCAATAAACTGCGGTCTGGAGGTATGATGTTTTCGTTAGAAGAAGCCATGCTGTCGGCATTTTAACTCTCTTGCTTGCTTCTCAAAATTGTCTTGCGCTGTGTCAGCAGCATGCTGCAAGTAGCCTGGCTAATTTACTACTGCCCCCTTGAGAACATTCAGACAAATTACTAGACAGACTCGTCATCTCAATCCGTAGGCTATGACATGAGACACATTTGACAGAAGTAGGCCTACCGAAATTAACAAAAATTCTAGTACCGAACCATTTTTCATGTTATAGTATCGAAAGAGTAGCCTAGCCTACCGAAGTTTCGTTATAGGCCTTCCGTGCAATTCGAAACGGGCAGAGAATGTGTTAAATTTGTCTAGGAGTGAAGCATCGGTGTCGTGAAGCACGAGATGCATGCGGCATCGGTGGCTGCTTTTCCCTTCATAATCCGTGATTGTCTGGAGTCCCTGCCACATGCATCTCGTGTCTGAGCCGTTGAATTACGACTCCACTTTGTCCCTGTCTGTTTGCCTATTTGATTAATTTACGGGGGTCGTAGTTGGTCAAATCTTTACATTGATGTGTACCTTTTCATTTCTCATGCATGTTCTTTTCTTTCCCTTGCCGTCATCTTTTTCCATGAGGAAATTATAAAGGAGTTTACAGCTAGCTCTCTGTTTATCTCTCGTTGACCTTTTCCAAAGCCCTGCTGTTCAACCCCAGCCTCTCGATGTGCAGTAAAATCACCTCTGATGGAGACACCTGTCACCTGTGTGTGTGTGTGACCCAGGGGGCTGTCAAAACATAATGCGCACCCCGCCGTGTGGCGCCCCCTTCCCCGTGTCTGTCTCCGCGGCTACTCAAACACACCTGGACGCACATCTGGCGGCCAAACGCACCTGCGCGCGGATAAGACGTCAACCACGATTCCGCTGTTTGCACACAGGCGTCGGTTGAGTGAGCTTCCTCATTGAACAACAACTTTACCATTTATTCTGATGTGCGTTTGGAGGTGAGGTGAATTTATATTTTAAAAAATGTTTTAACGAAAGAGACCTGCAAGCCACGCTCACTCGGGCGAGGGAGAGAGAGAGAGAGAGGGAGAAACAGACAATTTACTGATGATATACGATGCGACCCCTGGGACTGTCGCTTACACCAGCACACCAAACACCCGATCATTAACACCGCTAATAAATCAAACTGTCGATCCGCGGGGAAATTATTCGCGTAGCCTATGCATCCGGCGGCACCAACTCACAGAATATCAATTTCAGAATATCAAAAACGAGTGGTTGTAGAGATCATCAGCCTTTGTCCCAAGACTGGAATTAATGTCTTAAGTACTTTCATTAATCCAAAATGTAAATTCAAGTGGTTTCCAAGTGGTTCCTAAAGTCTCTCCTTTTACCAAATATTAACGTTGTCATAAAATGTTTATTAAGAGCAGTTCAGGTAGCCTAGAAGATCAAGGAATAGGCTTAATACATTCCTTGCATAGAGCATATTTGTGGAACTATGTGGAAAATTAGAAGCCATGCCTGCATCCAAGGCTCACTGAAAACGTGCATTTGAACCATCATGTAAAAGGTAAATCAAAGAATTGGTGTTATGGGGGCAATTAGCCTTATTACGAATTCAAATAATCAAATACTTCAATTAGATGAGTAAGGTGTCATGATTGCCTGTAAAACCAAGGTGCTAAAAACTAATTTTAAGGTCCGAGTAGACTAGCATATAGCCTGAATGACTGACGACAAAAATTGATGTAACAGAATGGATACCTTCCTGCATTTTACCTCGTATGAAGATGTTGAGCAGTATTCCGAGGAGCAACATCTCCGTTATGAGGCGGGCAGAGGCACCTGGACACGGGAAGGGAGATTCAATTGGACGTCTTGCGTTTGGTCCGCCACCGCTCTATACGACCGCACACCGACCCGCGCCACTCCACTCAACGTTACATCCACCGGGAGTCACGCGCCACCGTTCTGGGAACAAGTTGCAAGTGTATAGTCCTGTATAACAATTAATTCATTAGATTGCACTGGCGGAGAACCCAGCTCGGAAAGCTTAACTGTCACCACAGCCAAAGAGCGCAGCGTGTAGCGCGTGCCCTGTAGACTGAACACAATGAACCAAGACTCCAAAACTATTTACAGCTGTGAAACATCAGGTTACTCTGCATCCAAAGATAGATGTTCTCGAATTTTGACACTTTCTCACGCCATTTCTCTCTCGGCCGTGGCAAGATAGGAGCCCGTCTACATGCTGCCTTAGACCGTGAAGATGACGGATCCCTCCTCCTCGCGCTCGTCAGTTCACTGTACAACAGTGGGTTAAATATCAGTCAGAGCTTGAGCCGAGGCTTTCACAGACACAGATGCGTACTGAAGAAGAAATGCTCAGACAGGTCGACGGGGGGCATATAGTTAGGGGGGTAACCCTACTGTAGTAGGCTGGGCATATTCGAATTTGCCCATAGTTTCAAACTAAATAGGATTTCATGGTCGTTTGTATTTCATGTGCCGTATTCCAACATACATTATTGAATGCAGGTGCCCCTTATACTCTGATGACATACCCTGGTGTTTACTCATGTCAAGCCAATCAGGTGGGATGTCAACGTAAATATTGCCCTTTCGACATAATGGACTTTCATGTCAACAAACCCTCACTGTTGCGAAAGATTTTGGCTACAGCACAGGCTATGCTAGCATGGTCCCAGATCTGTTTGTGCTCTTGCCAACTCCATTGCTTATTGTCAAGCCAAACGCTAAATTTTTATTGCCAGACAAACTATTTTATTCTATGTATTCTATTGATGCCATGCAGTGCCATTCTATTATGCAGTCTATTCTATGTTGTTATATTCTTTGTATTTTGTTCTATTCAGGGGGTGAGCTGTGTCATGTGTAAGTGGAGAAGAGGCTCAGGGAGGTTTATGGCTGGGCAGCCATAAATAATCATGACAGAAGCGATGAGAGGAGGATCATGAGTTTATTTTATTTAACCTTATTTTTAACTAGGCAAGTCAGTTAAGAACAAATTCTTATTTACAATGAAGGCCTACCAAAAGGCAAAAGGCCTCCTGCGGGGACAGGGGCTGGGATTAAAAATACAAAATAAAATAAAAATATAGGACAAACCACACATCATGACAAGAGAGACACCACAACACTACATAAAGAGAGACCTAAGACAACAACATAGCATGGCAGCAACACATGACAACACAGCATGGTAGCAACACCACATGACAACAACATGGTAGCAACACAACATGGCAGCAGCACAACATGGTAGCAGCACAAAACATGGTACAAACATTATTAGGAACAGACAACAGCACAAAGGGCAAGAAGGTAAAGACAATAATACATCACACGAAGCAGCCACAACTGTCAGTAAGAGTGTCCATGATTGAGTCTTTGAATGAAGAGAACGAGATAAAACTGTCCAGTTTGAGTCTTTAAATTATTCATACAATTTCATAATTGGCAAACTCTCTGGCTGGACACCTGTGTGAGTTTCCGAGCTAAAATCTGCATATTCTAATGAGGCCAACCTGTCAGGATGTCACTGATTAGTAAAGACAATGGAACAAGAAAACAATGGGGACACTTAGGAAAAACATTGTCACTGGTTTCTTGTACAACAATGATCAGAATATTCAACTTAAATCTTTAAGACTGAGAGAGAGATTAACAAAACCTGGATGACTTATTCTACTGTTGCTGGTATTTGCAACCAGTATTCCTGGTTTGTTATTTTAACCTCAATTGCAAATTACAAAAAGAAATCATCAGTGAGCCATTTTAATGATGACGCACACATACAGTGGGGAAAAAAAGGATTTAGTCAGCCACCAATTGTGCAAGTTCTCCCACTTAAAAAGATGAGAGAGGCCTGTAATTTTCATCATAGGTACACGTCAACTATGACAGACAAAATGAGAAAAAAAAATCCAGAAAATCACATTGTAGGATTTTTAATGAATTTATTTGCAAATTATGGTGGAAAATAAGTATTTGGTCAATAACAAAAGTTTCTCAATACTTTGTTATATACCCTTTGTTGGCAATGACACAGGTCAAACGTTTTCTGTAAGTCTTTACAAGGTTTTCACACACTGTTGCTGGTATTTTGGCCCATTCCTCCATGCAGATCTCCTCTAGAGCAGTGATGTTTTGGGGCTGTCGCTGGGCAACACGGACTTTCAACTCCCTCCAAAGATTTTCTATGGGGTTGAGATCTGGAGACTGGCTAGGCCACTCCAGGACCTTGAAATGCTTCTTACGAAGCCACTCCTTCGTTGCCTGGGCAGTGTGTTTGGGATCATTGTCATGCTGAAAGACCCAGCCACGTTTCATCTTCAATGCCCTTGCTGATGGAAGGAGGTTTTCACTCAAAATCTCACAATACATGGCCCCATTCATTCTTTCCTTTACACGGATCAGTCGTCCTGGTCCATTTGCAGAAAAACAGCCCCAAAGCATGACGTTTCCACCCCCATGCTTCACAGTAGGTATGGTGTTCTTTGGATGCAACTCAGCATTCTTTGTCCTCCAAACACGACGAGTTGAGTTTTTACCAAAAAGTTATATTTTGGTTTCATCTGACCATATGACATTCTCCCAATCCTCTTCTGGATCCTCCAAATGCACTCTAGCAAACTTCAGATGGGCCTGGACATGTACTGGCTTAAGCAGGGGGACACGTCTGGCACTGCAGGATTTGAGTCCCTGGCAGCGTAGTGTGTTACTGATGGTAGGCTTTGTTACTTTGGTCCCAGCTCTCTGCAGGTCATTCACTAGGTCCCCCCGTGTGGTTCTGGGATTTTTGCTCACCGTTCTTGTGATCATTTTGACCCCACGGGGTGAGATCTTGCGTGGAGCCCCAGATCGAGGGAGATTATCAGTGGTCTTGTATGTCTTCCATTTCCTAATAATTGCTCCCACAGTTGATTTCTTCAAACCAAGCTTCTTACCTATTGCAGATTCAGTCTTCCCAGCCTGGTGCAGGTCTACAATTTTGTTTCTGGTGTCCTTTGACAGCTCTTTGGTCTTGGCCATAGTGGAGTTTGGAGTGTGACTGTTTGAGGTTGTGGACAGGTGTCTTTTATACTGATAACAAGTTCAAACAGGTGCCATTAATACAGGTAACGAGTGGAGGACAGAGGAGCCTCTTAAAGAAGAAGTTACAGGTCTGTGAGAGCCAGAAATCTTGCTTGTTTGTAGGTGACCAAATACTTATTTTCCACCATAATTTGCAAATAAATTCATTAAAAATCCTACAATGTGATTTTCTGGAAAAAAAATTCTCAATTTGTCTGTTATAGTTGACGTGTACCTATGTAAAAATGAGGCCTCTCTCATCTTTTTAAGTGGGAGAACTTGCACAATTGGTGGCTGACTAAATACTTTTTTCCCCCACTGTACACCCACACGTTATGGCCTTGTCCCATCACACAAATTATATGCCTCTGTGTTTTCACCCCAGAGGTCATATAACCCCACAGCCTGCTGAGGGACCAATCCACCAGGACCAATCCATTCAGCTAATCGGGAAGAGCTCTGGGACAACATGTGACAACACAGTCACCCTTAGCGGCTTTGGCAAAAAGCGGATGTTTTCAGGGATACAATATTTTCAACCTAACTTCCGTTTCCCCTGAAAAACAGGAGTGGGGACTACGCTCAGGCGTCTTTCTACGCATGCTACGTTAGGTTACAACACAATAGAACTGCTCCGCAACCTTCTGGGGTTCCATCTGGCTGGAACTACTGTTCCACCTGCGTTCTACCTTTTCTCAACTCTCTCGCTCTCTCTCTTTCTACCTTTTTCTCTATTCTCTCTTTCACCACCCTTCTCAAGGTTTACAAACAGTTTATCTCATACTCAACCTTTCTCTCTCTTCCCCAGTTATTTTTCACGCTAGTACTGCTAAACTGCTGTCTACTACAATAATACCATACTGTACACTAATACCATTATCCTAAATCAGACCTGATTTATAGACATTTGTCATGAAACAACACAAAGATAATTACAGTGCATTCGTAAAGTATTCAGACCCCTTCACTTTTTCCACATTTTGTTATGTTGTTACAGTCTTATTCTAAAATAGATTAAATTATTTTTTCCCCTCATCAATCTACACACAATACGCCATAATCACAAAGCGAAAACAGGTTTTTAGAATAAGTTCCTCTGTGGAGATGGGGGAACCCTCCAGAAGGACAACCATCTCTGCAGCACTCCACCAATCAGGCCTTTATGGTAGAGTGGCCAGCCTGCTTGGAGTTTGCCAAAAGGCACCTAAAGGACTCTCAGACCATGACAAACAAGATTCTCTGGTCGGATGAAACCAGCGGAGGAAACCTGGCACCATCCCTACGGTGAAGCATGGTGGTGGCAGCATCATGCTGTGGGGATGTTGTTCAGCGGCAGGGACTGGGAGACTAGTCAGGATCGAGGCAAAGATGAACGGAGCAAAGTACAGAGAGATCCTTCATGAAAACCTCCTCCGGTGCGCTCAGGAACTCAGACTGGGGCGAAGGTTCACCTTCCAACAGGACAATGACCCTAAGCACACAGCCAAGAAAACGCAGGAATGGCTTCGGGACAAGCCTCTGAATGTCCTTGAGTGGCCCTTGAACCCAGTCGAACATCTCTGGAGAGACCTGAAAATAGCTGTGCAGCGACACTCTCCATTCAACCTGACAGAGCTTGAGAGGATCTGCAGAGAATGGGAGAAACTCCCCAAATACAGGTGTGCCAAGCTTGTAACGTCATACCCAAGAAGACTCAAGGCTGTAATCGCTGCCAAAGGTGCTTCAACAAAGTACTGAGTAAAGGGTCTGAATTCTTATGTAAATGTGATATGCGTTTTTTATTTCTAATAAATGTGCAAACAGTTCTAAAAACCTGTTTTTGCTTTGTCATTATGGGGTATTGTGTGTAGATTGATCAGGGGAAAAAACGATTTAATCAATTTTAGAATAAGGCTTACATAACTAAATACTTTCCAAATGCACTGTATGTATGTGTACTCTGCTTTCGCATCAACATCTATTTAAAGAGGAGAGACTGAGGAGAGGAGGGTGAGTATCCACACAGGCATGTAATACCCAGATATTATTACAAAATCTCACAAACAATTTCACATGCAAATTCTCTCTCTCCAGTTTTATGCTTTTTAGTTCCACTTGAAATGGCAAATGACAAGCAATCCAAATCAATGAGGCGGTAGTTTACCAGCTCACAGAACCAGGAAGACAAAACAAACAAGACATTCAGTGAAAACTACACAATGCAGGATCCCTGTGATCATGCTATACACCATATACACTTAAGTGATAATGCCTGACCAGCAGGTGTTTGGAGGATATATTGGCACAGGTGTTGTTCAAACCGTGCCAATATATCTTCCAAACACCGGCTTCGAGGGCATTATCAGGTTACCAACATATTCAAATAATGATTGACATATTTTCATTAAAAACGTTATTTTTATGAATTTATTCATACTATTTCATCCTTCCACATGATATAGTCCCGACACAAATCTAGGGTAGCTAGAGACGCGACCCAGTCGTTCAGTTTTTTTGTTCTGTATCTATGGACGCAACCCAGTCGTTCAGTCTTTTTGTTCTGTATCTATGGACGCGACCCAGTCGTTCAGTCTTTTTGTTCTGTATCTATGGACGCGACCCAGTCGTTCGTTCTTAATGTTCCATTGCCATACTGGCTTGCAACGTTCTTATCCCTTGCTTGCAAGCCAGCCAACTACGGCTAATTTACAGTCACGTCAAAACGTGCAGCTTGAATAACAGCAAAGTAGCTGCATTTGCATTTGTTTGAGCTGTTTTCCAGTGACATTTATTTGGATACATCCATAACAATGAGTAGGGCGGCAGGTGGCTTAGTGGTTAAGAGCGTTGTGCCAGTAACCGAAAGGGCGCTGGTTCTAATCCCCGAGCCGACTAGGTGAAACATCTGTCGATGTGCTCTTGAGCAAGGCACTTAACCCTAATTGCTTCTGTAAATCGCTGTGGATAAGAGCGTCTGCTAAATGACGTAAATGTTAATGAGGCGCGATTTCGCCTGGCATAGAAAATGTGCTCACTCGTCAAGGACACTGTGGTTCAGAGGAGCTAGCCAGTAACACAATCACTTCAAACTGAAGCTGGAAAGACGACAAATTAGCTGCGTTTCGTTGTACCTTTTTTCAATAGATTTTTTTGGTATATATCCAGAAAAATTATGCCAGCTGATTCATGATTTTGACTGGTTGAGAAACGCTGCCTGCCTGTCTGTCTGTCTCATCCCGACTCCCGACACTTTCATTACTATGGGACAGCAGGAGATCGAATTTGAATATTGAAACAATGTTACAAATGTCGGCGAGACAGACAGCAAGGTTTATACAAATCTCCGCTGTTGAAAACGAAATGTTAGTCTAAAAGAAATGTGAGATAATGTCTAGATGCTTTTTATAGTGGAGATTAAGTTTAGAAATTGCCTGGCTGGGCTGATTAGACAGTGGATTGCCAATCAGATGGAACAGAGTAAATATGCATTTTAACACCATAGATTTAGCCGGTGGCAACTTGTGGAATAGACACCATCTGGAATGCGGTTTTAACCAATCAGCATTCAGGATTAAACCCACCCTTTGTATAAAACGATATAGACACTCCTGTGCATGAACAAACACACACACACCAAATTATATACAAATGAATGCAAAAAGTTTCCCTATAGGTTTAGTTGAAAGTCTAATCTATATTACAGGCACACTGAGATGGTCAAGTTTAAACTCAGTTCTACTGCACGTTGCTCAACACACTTCCTTATTAAACATTTATTTGTATTTATTTTTTATTGCAACAATAATAACAATATTACACATCAATACAGGGACATTCCTGTGAATACAATGAAAAAATAAAATAAGAAAACCCCAGGCGAATAATTCAGGACATAATTTATATGTGACAAGGCATGGGTGGCAGTGTTTTATTGTTGTCACAGTACATAGATATATGTCTCTCCTGGTAAGTGACCGCTTGGTTCCACGCATATCACTATCAGGAATATCGGAGGGGCGGGAGGGGGTTGTGGGGGATGATTTGTTGTTTACATTTTTTACTTATCTATTTTTTACTTAACACTTATTTTTCTTAAAACTGCATTGTTGGTTAAGGGCTTGTAAGTCAGCATTTCACTGTAAGGTCTACACCTGTTGTATTCGGCGCATTTGGCATTTTTTGTTGTTGATTTGATTTGATTTGAGAGGGAAGGAGAGCAAACACATCCCTTTGAGAAAGAGCCTCCAGAGCTAATATTGACCAACACGCTAGACTACACACAGCAGGACAAATTAGCTACAGTACCGACGGCTGCATAAAGGACCCATGACACATGTTATCACCTGCCTGAATTAGGCCCGTTTGCCACTGATCAGCAGTGCCCAGACACAAATCGAGAGAGATATCTTTCACAACTGAGAGACACGCACACACAAAAAAAACATGACTGCACACTGTATACTTATAACTATCATTGATTCTAGTACTCTGGCTCTATACATAGGGGCCATAAAAACAAACAAAAACATTCTCACAGCATCTAAAGTTTTCTTTTGGAGACCAATTCCCAAACACATAAATAAAATGCTGATATATATGCTGATAAATGCTGCCGACATCACAGTCTTAAAAATACATGAACAAAGTCCTGAGTAAGAGAAGACCCTGATAACCTTCAGCACCAGCTTCAAATAGCTGAAAATACAATATTTTTGGTTATTGAAAATATATTTCACAGTGGTTTAGATGGTACAATGATTCTCTAGACATTTCTTGTTTTGTCACAAACTGAAATTAGGATAACTATTACAATTTTAGCAACCAGGAAATGGCGGAGCGATTTCTGCATATTGCACCTTTAAAAGTTTGTTTCAAAGTCTTGAAGACTTGTTGGGAGTTGTGTAACGGCAGAGCAGAGCTGAGGAGATGCAGGGTGAAAGGGAACAGATTGATGCTGCCTGGGGCACACCCTCAGGTTAGACTGGGGAAAGAGCTCACTCCCTCCCCCTGATTTTTAGGTGAGAGAGGCGGGGACACAGCTGTGTGTGTGTGTGTGTGTGATGCCAAGGCCCTACGGCTCAGAATCTGCTGTCGCTATGCAGCTGACATGTCTTAGCAACAGAGTGACAGTCTCCGTGACTAATTTGACTCTGAATACTACGCGGGAGAAGATATTCTGGAAAGTTCACCTCTACTTAAAATGTACCTGCCAGCTTTTAAAACTAAGAAAGATACACAGCTGGAAATTACCCAAAGGCAGCAGCATAAAATAGCAGAAGCCAACTCAGTTTTAAATGCTTTTTCTATTGAGAAGACATTACATTACACAGTTGCCATCAATTTCACAGTAATAAAACGCACTTTCAATGGTCAGACAGTCCCCTGTGGCTCCCTGCTACTGCCATGTATCTGTCTCCTAACCAAGGCCAATGTGGCAGGCAGCAGTCGTGCTAGCAGTGCTGTAACAATTTACAGCACTAAATCATATAATTTGTTTTGTATAGACTAATAAACACATTAATGTGTGATACAGTGCCCTGTAACCACTCAATGGCCCTGTGCTGTTGTGTGTACTGTGGGTGTGTTCCTTTGTCGCACACGTCAACAATTTATTTTGCAGTCAATCACCACAGCCTATCATGGTAAGACACACAAACACACACAGGATGGTGCAGAGAGAAGGGAGGGAACCTCCAAACCAGCACAAAGGGGGAAACACATTCATCTACTGTATATCCACCTCAGCATTATGTCCAGAAACCATGGTCAATAAAAATTTACCTTGATGTAAATCTCATTACCCTGAAGCAGGGCTCTTATTTGGAAGTCTAGATATAGTAATTCACTTTGTTTCATAGAGATACTTCAGATAAAGCACTCTACAGGGCACAGTCAAAGAGGAGGAAAGAGTGTCCCCCTCTCCTTCTTCTTCAAATTTCCATCTCGCCTTTCTTTGGCAGAGGGAAACGAACAAGCTGCTCCAAAAGGCATAATCAAAAATCCATAAAAGTAATCTGAGGGTGCAATGCAGTGCACCACCGCAAAGACATGGCCAAAATACTCCACAGTAGTCAATTCACTATTCACGTTGTTTTGTACCCAAACAGACAGCTCCTGCTATCACACAGTGGCTCACAGAGAAAGCAGATTGAGGATGTTTACAGCCCGTTTTTATTCCCCTCAGCCTCAAACGAACGCCTCTAATTACCAATGGTTTGTGGCATGGCGCTCCACATACACAGACCCCCGACCCAACCACCCACACATAGTTGGTCTTGAGTAAAACATTTGAGACATGAGTAAAACTCATTTTTACAGAATGAAAAATGGATGTTACAGAGAGAGAGAGGGAGAGAGAGAGAGAGAGAGAGAGAAGACCTTGATGTGCAGGTGTAGTTGGTGTGATGGAGAGTTGCTAGCAGCAAATCAAATCAAATCAAATTTTATTGGCCACATGCGCCGAATACAACAGGTGCAGACATTACAGTGAAATGCTTACTTACAGCCCTTAACCAACAGTGCATTTATTTTTAATTTAAAAAAAGTAAAATAAAACAACAACAAAAAAGTGTTGAGAAAAAAAAGAGCAGAAGTAAAATAAAATAACAGTAGGGAGGCTATATTTACAGGGGGGTACCGGTGCAGAGTCAATGTGCGGGGGCACCGGCTAGTTGAGGTAGTTGAAGTAATATGTACATGTGGGTAGAGTTAAAGTGACTATGCATAAATAATTAACAGAGTAGCAGCAGCGTAAAAAGATGGGGTGGGGAGTGGGGGGCAGTGCAAATAGTCCGGGTAGCCATGATTAGCTGTTCAGGAGTCTTATTGCTTGGGGGTAGAAGCTGTTGAGAAGTCTTTTGGACCTAGACTTGGCACTCCGGTACCGCTTGCCGTGCGGTAGCAGAGAGAACAGTCTATGACTAGGGTGGCTGGAGTCTTTGACAATTTTGAGGGCCTTCCTCTGACACCGCCTGGTATAGAGGTCCTGGATGGCAGGAAGCTTGGCCCCAGTGATGTACTGGGCCGTACGCACTACCCTCTGTAGTGCCTTGCGGTCGGAGGCCAAGCAGTTGCCATACCAGGCGGTGATGCAACCAGTCAGGATGCTCTCGATGGTGCAGCTGTATAATTTTTTGAGGATCTGAGGACCCATGCCAAATCTTTTCAGTCTCCTGAGGGGGAATAGGCTTTGTCGTGCCCTCTTCACGACTGTCTTGGTGTGTTTGGACCATGATAGTTCGTTGGTGATGTGGACACCAAGGAACTTGAAGCTCTCAACCTGTTCCACTACAGCCCCGTCGATGAGAATGGGGGCGTGCTCAGTCCTCTTTTTTCTCCTGTAGTCCACAATCATCTCCTTTGTCTTGGTCACGTTGAAGGAGAGGTTGTTATCCTGGCACCACACGGCCAGGTCTCTGACCTCCTCCCTATAGGCTGTCTCATCGTTGTCGGTGATCAGGCCTACCACTGTTGTGTCGTCGGCAAACTTAATGATGGTGTTGGAGTCGTGCCTGGCCATGCAGTCATGGGTGAACAGGGAGTACAGGAGGGGACTGAGCACGCACCCCTGAGGGGCCCCTGTGTTGAGGATCAGTGTGGCAGATGTGTTATTACCTACCCTTACCACCTGGGGGTGGCCCGTCAGGAAGTCCATGATCCAGTTGCAGAGGAAGGTGTTTAGTCCCAGGATCCTTAGCTTAGTGATGAGCTTTGAGGGCACTATGGTGTTGAATGCTGAGCTGTAGTCAATGAATAGCATTCTCACGTAGGTGTTCCTCTTGTCCAGGTGTGAAAGGGCAGTGTGGAGTGCAATAGAGATTGCATCATCTGTGGATCTGTTGGGGCGGTATGCAAATTGGAGTGGGTCTAGGGTTTCTGGGATAATGGTGTTGATGTGAGCCACTTCATGGCTACAGACGTCAGTGCTACGGGTCGGTAGTCATTTAGGCAGGTTAGCTTAGTGTCCTTGGGCACTGGGACTATGGTGGTCTGCTTGAAACATGTTGGTATTACAGACTCAGTCAGGGACATGTTGAAAATGTCAGTGAAGACACTTGCCTGTTGGTCAGCACATGCTCGGAGTACACGTCCTGGTAATCCGTCTGGCCCTGCGGCCTTGTGAATGTTGACCTGCTTAAAAGTCTTACTCACATCGGCTACGGAGAGCGTGATCGCATAGTCATCCGGAACAGCTGGTGCTCTCATGCATGCTTCAGTGTTGCTTGCCTCGAAGCGAGCATAGTAGTGCTTTAGCTCGTCTGGAAGTCTTGTGTTACTGGGCAGCTCGCGGCTGTGCTTCCCTTTGTAGTCTGTAATAGTTTTCAAGCCCTGCCACATCCGACAAGCATCAGAGCCGGTGTAGTACGATTCAATCTTAGTCCTGTATTGACTCTTTGCCTGTTTAATGGTTCGTCGGAGGTCATAGCTGGACTTCTTATAAGCGTCCGGTTTAGAGTCCCGCTCCTTGAAAGCGGCAGCTCTACCCTTTAGCTCAGTGCAGATGTTTCCTGTAATCCATGGCTTCTGGTCCAGCAGGAAGGAAACACTCATTTAATGCCAGACAGACACAGGGGCCCAAGAGATGCCTGGCTACATCACACTACAAAGCAGAATCACACCAAACCCAGTTAAGCAAGCCTAACCCCATGTGCCCATCCAGCCACATACTCTACAAAATACTACAGAACCCCATTCACCCTCCCCTCATGTACCTCCATTACATGCCATAGGCCTACAGATTAGTTACAAACACAACACCACCTCGGGGGAAAAACACCTTTGTGCACAATCCAGAGACACTGGCTGTGTGCAAACTGTGCGTTTGAGGATGTGGTCGATGCGTGTGTACTCAGAAGTTCAAGGTGACAAGGTCCTATTGAGAGCATGATTATGATTATGATGACACATTCGTAGGCCTGTGTACAGCAGACCTCGGGAGAGGCTGACATCTTGTGAGAGAAAAGTGTAGTTGCGTCCCTTGCCATAAGGGACCACAGTCATCCTTTGAACCGTTTAGTTTCGTTTAAATGTTTCATTCAACGATGAAAATGATACAGCTGTGGAATAGCCAAGGGTGAAGAATGAACCTGTTGGAAATGCACCTATATCTACCTGTCGAAACCCGGTGCAGTTCAAATACTTTGAGGTTTCTTCTCTAAATGACTTTCAACATGTATTGCTCCAAATGCCCAACCGTCACCCTCGTCTTCAAACGTGACTAATTTAATACGCTTTTGCACACGCCCCCGACCTCATCAGTGATCCAATCGCTTTTTACCTGTCACGGGATTTCACCGTGGTACCACTAATGACTAACAATCTGATCCTGTAATTTGGACTACTTTTTCGAGAGCTGGGATGATGGAGGAGCGTTCAAGTCAGGTAAACTAAAATGGCATAACACCGTTTTTGTTTTTAAGCATTGTTTATTAACATAACTCCGATAACTTGCCATGGACGTGTTTCTAAAGCAGTTCACTAGTTTTTCTGGCCTTCATGTAATATGATTAACACACTGGACAATGGTGTGCAATTAATGCCTTATGCAAGTGAAGTTCGCAAAATGTTGCTTGTTTCACTGAAAACATTTTCTCATACAATTCAACACCCTTAGCCTACTTATTTGTCCGTATCACCCAAAGTGTGTCTAGTTTTAAATAAGAGCGCCGTTCTCGGGTATTATGAAGGTCGCAAAATGTTAGAAACTTTGATTCTGTAGGTTTGTGTGCAAAAGCAGCTAATTGGTTAGTATTGATCTACAAGACTCCCACATGTCTCAAGTACAGAGGCTTTGATCAACCGCCCACTCCGTTGGATAACAAAAAAGCACATTTTCAAAATTGGACTATATATTGACAGATTAATAATTCACTCGCACACCGACGCGTATTCATAAAGTAGATCGAAAAGACACGTCTCAATCTTTCTGTCCCAGCAGGTGTTGAACCCGGAGCGACTAAAGGCGCTGGAGAAGTGGCTGCAGGAGACTGAAGTCAAGCTGACCCAGGTCAATGGCCAGAGGAAATATGGAGGTCCGCCTGATTGTGAGTATGTATGATTGGAACCAAAAGGCCTATGGCGCTGTAAATGCTCTCCTGTTTTCAGTGGTAGGCATCAGACAGCTTATGTTGTTGAGGTATCCAGTGGTGTAAAGTAAAAAATACTTTCAAGTACCACTTAAGTAGTTTTTTTGGGTATCTGTACTTTACTTTACTATATATATATTTTTGACAACTTTTACTTAACTACATTCCTAAAGAAAATGTACTTTTTACTCTACATTTTCCCAGACACCCAAAAGTACTCGTTACATTTTTTATGCTTAGCAGGAAAGGAAAATTGTCAAATTCACGCACTTATCAATTGAACATCCATGGTATTCTCTACTGCCTCTGATCTGGTCGGACTCACTAAACACAAATGCTTTGTATGTAAATAATGTCTGAGTGTTGGAGTGTGCCCCTGGCTATCCGTAAAAAAAAAAAATTAGAAAATTGTGCCATCTGGTTTGCTTAATATAAGGAATTTGAAAATATTTATACTTTTACTTTGATACTTAAGTATCAAAAGTAAATGTAATTGCTAAAATATACTTAAGTATATTTAAAACCAAATACTTTTACTCAAGTAGTATTTTACTGGGTTACTTTTACTTGTCATTTTCTATTAAGGTATCTTTACCTTTACTCAAGTATGGCAATTGGGTACTTTTTCCACCACTGGAGCTATCCATTCTTCAATGTATGAAGAACTGTAGACTTGTGGATAATATTTGCGAAATCTCCTGTAAGAAGATATGCCTACTAGAATAGCCATTTACTTCATCACACCCTAATGACACACACCTGTTGGTGATGAAGCGATCAGCTCACACATGGAGAACTAACTCATCTACAGGGAACAGATTGGCAAGCTAATTGGAATTAAGGCAAATTCACCAGGGGCGTATTCATTACGGAACCGTTTAGTTTCAGAACCAAACGGAAGCAAACAGTTTCTATTGAACATTCAGGTAGGTCCCTCACTGTTCCAATTGCTTCCGTTTAAGAAACGTTTTACAACAGAATCTGCGTAATGAATACGCCCCTGGGCACCTCCGATGTTTGCAGATCTGTAAAGTGGAAAAAATATGGAAGTTCCTCCACTACACTGCTTATACCTATCCATACCCTTCAGATCTGTAAACATCAGAAGGTTAGGGGAAAGGCTAGCGAGAGAAAATAACTTGCAAGTCAAAGCCAATCTAATGAAGCCACTCCTGACTCCACTGCTCCCTCTGGTGATTAGACTGGCTTGGTGCCCCCCCTGGGCCGGGCTGTGAGGTGTTCATCAGCCAGATCCCGCGGGACGTCTTTGAGGACCAGCTGATTCCGCTGTTCCGTGCAGTGGGCCCGCTCTGGGAGTTCCGCCTCATGATGAACTTCAGCGGACAGAACCGTGGCTTCGCCTACGCCAAGTACGGCAGCCCTGCCTCGGCCGCCGCCGCCATCCGCTCGTTGCACGGCCGCGCCCTAGAGCCAGGGGCACGCCTCAGTGTACGGCGCAGCACGGAGAAACGTCAGCTCTGCCTTGGGGAGCTGCCCATCTGCACAGGGAGGGAGCAACTGCTGCAGGTCAGGAGGGAAGAGGGAGTGAGGGTGGGGGTGGGGTTGGGGGCGTTGGTACAGGTGGAGGGACGTGTGGGGTAGGAATGATGCATGTAGAAACAGAATATTACAAAAATAGCTGAATTTACAGTTTTCTGGGCATGTTTGGTCTGTGTGTGTGTGTAATTATTGTGTCCCACCTGCAGGTGCTGCGGGACTTCTCTGAGGGGGTGGAGGGAGTGTCCCTGAGAGCGGGGCCTGGGGAACAGGGGGTGTCTGCACTGGTGGTCTACGCCTCCCACCATGCAGCTTCCATGGCCAAGAAGGTGCTTATTGAAGGTAGGCCAGGGACCTCATGGAGATTCAGTGTACTGATCAGAGTACACAAAGCTTTCTGTTAGCAGCTCTTTTACATTTGAAATGCTCCCATCTGACCTTTAATCATTCCGTCTGCCTTTCCTCCTCTCTCTCTTTCTCTGCAGCCTTTCAGAAACGCTTCGGGCTGGCCATCACTTTGAAGTGGCAGTCCTCTGCTAGGCCCAAGCACGATGAGCCTCCCAGATCCCCCAAAACCCGTCCCTCCTCTCCTCCCAAACCTCCCGGCCGCTCCCTCCTCGACAGCCACCGGCCTCCCCTGCTGCCCCCGCGCCTCGCCCAGCGTCAGCTCCCTGCCTTCTCCCGGGCTGTGGGGGCGCCCTCTCCCATGGTGCACGCTGCTCCTGGTTCCCCCAGGGGGGCGTCGTCCATGTTGCCTCCTGTGGATGCAGCAGCACTGCTCCAGTGTGTGTGTGAGGTATACGGGCAGGGGAAGCCCCTCTATGACCTGCAGTACCGCCACATGGGGCCTGATGGGTTCCTGTGCTTCAGCTACCGGGTGTATGTGCCAGGGCTGGCCACACCCTTCACTGGGATGGTGCAGACTCTGCCCGGCCCCAACCCTGGAGCCATACAGGAGGAGGCTCGCAGAGCTACAGCCCAGCAGGTCCTCAGCGCTCTGTACAGCGCCTGATATACAGGGATGGGAGTGATGAGGCACAGATCCTCTACTTTTCATGTTTTATGTTTTAATTATGAAAATACTTAATGTTTTGCAGTCTTTTATATGTAGTAAGTAGATGCATGATTTTACTTTCCTTTTGAACCACTTTTGCATGTTTCTGCACCATTGTATGTTTCTCATTGTAATTAAATGAGATATTTGTCAAATGTCTAGCAGTTGTCTGTAATATGCAGTTGGGTGGTATACAGTGCATTCGGAAAGTATTCAGAACCCGTGACTTTTTACACATTTTGTTACGTTAGACTCCCCCCCAAATCAACACACAATACCTCATAATGACAAAGCAAAAACAGGCTTTTAGAAATGTTAGCAAATTTATAAAAAACAGAAATCACATTTACTTAACTATTCAGACCCTTTACTCAGTACTTTGTTGAAGCACCTTTGGCAGCGATTACAGCCTCGAGTCTTCTTGCGTATGACGCTACAAGCTTGGCACACCTGTATTTGGGGAGTTTCTCCCATTCTTCTCTGCAGATCCTCCCAAGCTCTGTCAGGTTCTTTTCAGCTATTTTCAGGTCTCTCCAGAGATGTTCAAGTCCTGGCTCTGGCTGGGCCACGCAAGGACATTCAGAGACTTGTCCTGAAGCCACTCCTTTGTTGTCTTGGCTGTGTGCTTAGGGTCGTTATCCTGTTGGAAGGTGAACCTTAGCCCCAGTCTGAGGTCCTGAGCGCTCTGCAGCAGGTTTTTATCAAGGATCTCTCTATACTTTGCTCCGTTCCTCTTTCCCTTGATCCTGTCTAGTCTCCCAATCCCTCCCGCTGAAAAACTTCACCACAGCATGATGCTGCCACCAACATGCTTCACCGTAGGGATGGTGCCAGGTTTCCTCCAGACATGACACTTGGGATTCAGGCCAAAGATTTCAATCTTGGTTTCATCAGACTAGAGAATCTTATTTCTCATGGTCTGAGAGTCTTTAGGTGCCTTTTGGCAAACTCCCAAGCGGGCGGTCATGTGCCTTTTACTGAGGAGTGGCTTCCGTCTGGCCACTCTACCATAAAGGCCTGATTGGTGGAGTGCTGCAGAGATGGTTGTTCTTCTGGAAGTTTCTCCCATCTCTAGAGAGGAGCTCTGTCACTGACTGTGGTCCTCTGTAGCTCAGCTGGTAGAGCACGGCGCTTGTAACGCCAAGGTAGTGGGTTCGATCCCCGGGACCACCCATACACAAAAAAAAATGTATGCACGCACGACTGTAAGTCGCTTTGGATAAAAGCGTCTGCTAAATGGCATATTATATTATACTGACCATCGGGGTCTTGGTCACCTCCCTGACCATGGCCCTTCTCCCCCGATTGCTCAGTTTGGCTGGGCGACCAGATCTGGGAAGAGTCTTGGTGATTCCAAACGTCTTCTATTTAAGAATTATGGTAATGTTTTGGTACCCTTCACCAGATCTGTGCCTCGACACAATCCTGTCTCGGAGCTCTACGGACAATTCCTTCGATCTCGTGGTTTGGGTTTTGCTCTGACATGCACTGTCAACTGTGGGACCTTATATAGACAGGTGTGTGCCTTTCCAAATCATGTCCAGTCAATGGAATTTACCACAGGTCGACTCCAATCAAGTTGTAGAAACAGGATGCACCTGAGCTCAATTTCAAGTCTGATAGCAAAGGGTCTCTATACTTATGTAAATAAAAACCTGTTTTCACTGTCATTATGGGGAATTGTGTGTAGATTAATGATAAATGCTTTATTTAATCAATTTTAGAATAAGGCTAACGTAACAAGATGTGGAAAAAGTCAAGGGGTCTGGTTACTTTCCGAATGCACTTTACATCTGAAATATCCCCATGTATTCCATACATGTACATTTGTTGAACTGAACAGTTAATCAAGCAAATATCAGATGAATCAGTTTATTGGTGGGTTAATAGAACAGACATTTTATTGTCCTTATATAGGCAGATAGGTTAACCTTTAGTGCTCAGACTGAAGCTGTAATGCAGTGACTTACAACATTGCCTCTGATAAATGTACATAAGACAATAGCATGCCAAAGTTCCTCGTCCTTGAGGCTATGCAGGTGTCTGGGTAGTCGGCATGAAACCACTGCTTTTTCTTAAGACCATTAATATGAGAGGCCTGGACAAGTGAAACTATTGGGGAATCAGGACAAATTCAACAGTTGAGAATGTTGACGTCTTGGTTGGTGTGTGGAGGGCTTTGGGTGGTCAGCGATGAGACCTGTTTACCTGTGGTAAACAAACAACTGTTTTTGGGCCAATCAGGTGATGAGACGGGGTGCTGTTGTCAGGCAGAACCATGACTTAGACATCTGAGGTCCTTTTCTTGATCGCCTCCACTAGCTCTGCTCTTGACACGTCAACCTGAGAACCAGACCAGAGAGAAACGTGTGAGGGGTGGTGTTGTATTTAAAAGTGTGTGTTTACCAACAGATAGTGTGTGAATCTCACCTCTTCTCGGCTGTGGACCGTTCGGAGCTTCACCACCCCGTCCTTGAGCTCCTGCTCCCCCAGGATCGCCACCAGGGGGATCCCAGAGTCCTCACAGTGCTGCAGCTGGCTCAGCAGCTTGGGGTTCTTCTTATACATCACTTCTGCCTGACAACACACACACGGTCATATCAGTGCTATAAAAGGTTCCTCTTATGAATAGCCACTACCCACACTCAGCCTTTTCAGCAGTGGAAATCATCTACACGCTCATCTCTCACTTACTGTAATCAATCTTAGATCGAACACACACCTTGATCCCAGCGTTCCACAGTTCAGCGGTCAGTCTGAGTCTCTCCTCCAGAAGGTTTTTCTGTGCCGAGGCCACCATGACCTGAGTTTCTGTGGTGCGCACCTTCTCCGCCGACGCCTGCGGAGCCAGACCCCAACACACCAGTCAGAAACAGTCTCTCTCTGGCAATAAACCAGCCTGTGTGGAGAGCTGGCAGCAAATATCAGACAGTGTTTGATAATGCCCTGTCCCCCTTCCTTACCTCAGCCTTCTGCTCCATGATGGAGAAAACCCTCTCGATGCCGATGCTGACCCCCACACACGGCACCTTCCTGCCCTTGGGGTCGAACATGCCCACCAGGCCGTCATAGCGCCCGCCGCCCGCCACGCTGCCCACGCTCACACCCTCCTCAGCCTTCTGGGCCGCCACCACAGGGACCGGGCCTGTCTGGGTCAGAATGGCCTCATAGATCACTCCTGTGTAGTAGTCCAACCCACGGGCCAGACTTAGGTCAAACACCACCTGGGAGAGGGGGAGGAGAGGAGGGGGACACGGGAGGAAGGACCACAAGATTAATGATATGGCAAAAGGGACTGCAACCTCTCTGGCTAATTTCAGCTGATCATATCGTGACACCCATCTGTATAACCACTGACCCCCAAAAAACTATTTATGTTAAACTAAATGCTTCTACAGAGTAAGCTGTTGATGGACAGATTACCTCAGTCATATCACCTTGGTCACTAGACGACCTCTCACCTTGTCTGTGACCTGGAAGAGCTGTAGGTAGCTGAAGAGCTGCTTCATGTCTGTGAGGCCAGCACACGCCTGCTTGCTCTGCGACATCTTAGCGTCCTGCAGCAGGCGCTCAGCTAGGTCCATCCCCCCTGGAACACACACCAACCAACCAGTCAGACAGGGGAAAGGTCAAAGGTCAGTCTGCGTGTGTGATCTGTCCTCACCCTGCATACTGACATACTGTCCGATCTGATCGGCTGCCTCCTCAGACAGACCCTTCTCCTTCACCATCTCACTCCTCACATCCTCCCACGACATCTACCGAGAGAGAGAAAGAGGGATTAAAGGAACATTTTATCCTTATTTACTTGGTTTGCATATTAAAACATTGTTCAGGCTTATTGTTAAGCATTCAATTTCCTTAACCACATAAGAGTTGGGTTGGGTGCAGTGGGTTTACCTTGTCGAGTTTATCCACTGTGGAGCAGATGGTACGGAACTTATCATCTGGAACGCCACAAACTGCAAACATTCCATCTAGAATACGTCTGTCGTTCACCTGCACAGAGAGGATATTATGGTGGGGAGAAGAGTTGTAAGTCTACAAATACACACACCTCTCATGAATTCCTTGCTTCATATTGCATCTCATGATGTTTGACCGTGGGTGCTGTGTGTGTGGATGCGTCTCTGATCTACCTTGATGCGGAAATCTCCCAGCTCCAGCTCACTCAGGATCTCGTGGACAATCTTCAGGCACTCAGCGTCTGGGATCATGGGGTCATACTGGCCTGCAATGTCAAAATCCTGGGAGGGGAATAGACACACACACAGAGCTAGAAAATGGGTCTCCACAAACACCTGCATGTAGCAGAAACCAAGAAGTATTCCAATGTTATAGTTGATGTTGAAAGTCTAACACCAGGGTTTGCGTTTCACCCATTAACTAATCGCTCTGATGCTTACACACTGATAGAACTCCCTGTAGCGACCCCGTGTCATGGCAGGGTTGTCACGGCGATAGACCTTGGCGATGTGGTAGCGCTTGATGTTGGTGATCTTGTTCATGGCCAGGTAACGGGCGAAGGGCACCTGGGAGGGGGCGAGGTCAAGGACTAGTAGACACCTGATTGGCTCACAACGTGGATAAAACCCACAAGGGGACATATCGTTGGTTTGCTTTAGAGGCATGATTATGAAAAACTTTGGGAATTAACTGACCAACCTGCAGGCTATCCCACTTAGTAATATATGCATCATGACTAATACAAGGATACAGTGAGATCATATCTAAGGGACAGCAGCTCTCCTCCTTGGTCCTTCAGGTCGTAGATGAGCTTAGAGTCCTCCCCATACTTTCCCGTCAACGTTTCCTACAAAACCACAGATGGGAGAAAATGGTCAACCTAAGTACATTTGCATTAAAATCCAGGGGCTAGTTCATCTCTTTCTATTCTTCATCAACTGTGTGTTTTGTGTGTGTGTGTGCCACCCACACACACCTTCAGCTCAAAGACGGGCGTGTCAATGGTCTCGGCTCCGTGGCGTTTGAAACAGCGGATGATGGTGTTGAAGACTTTCTCTCTGATGGCCATCTGCTTAGGGTTATAGTCCCTGGTGCCCTGAGAGAGAGGAGAGGGAGATGAAGAGGGAAAGAGAGAGAGAAAAAGAGTGCATAAACAATCCATCACCTGGTGATTTGGACTTTCAATAAAGACAAGTAGTAAACATATTACACAACAAGTTATCTTAATGATCATCCACTGCCTGTGAGGTGCACTCTCCATGGTGGCAGTCTATACCTTGGCAGTCTTGAGCGTGAATTGGTGTTTGCCTTCATCTCCTCCAATCTGAGCCTTCAGCTCCAACAATTTGGCCACTTCCTCATCGATCTAGGAAAGAAACAAACAAACACGGTTAAATCAGTGTTCATCAGGACCTTGAACAGATCCTCCCCCACCCCCATCCCACCCTCCAGAATCTGGGTCCTACCTGAGACACAGTCATCCCAGAGAGGGTGCGTAGAGAGCGGACACACAATCCAGACCGACGGCCCGCCAACCCCGCACACAGACGCAGGGACGCCATAACCAGGGTATTCATCGCAGCAGGAAAAGCAACCAAAAAACAACAACCAAAATGGCCGTTCAGGAGTGCGGTATCACAGCCGCAGTACAGTCCAATAGCAAAATCCACCAAGCCAGGTGAGGGATTATCCAATTCAAAAGCAGGGTTATCCAGGAATATCCAGTGGAAGTGTTTGGATCCCAAGTAGTGACATGTGGAGGAGGTAGATGAAGATTTGGCCCCAGCAGTGGTTGGCATCGAGCAGGAAGAACAGGAGAAAAGTGGTGAGCAACCCTATCACTAGGGAGGAGGGCGGGCATGACGCATCATCACAACATGGAGGACAAAACATGAGAGGCAGGGGTCAATCAAACCAACAAGCCTATCACAGCACAGAGACATGGTGGGTGCGGGACTTCACTGACCCCTGGAATCAGAACTAGGCCTACCTCTGGACCAGACAAGCACTGGGCCGTGTATAGGATGCACAAATCAGGATATATAAACAAAATAATTAAACTGTGTGTCCTACTGAACATGACCCTGGCCTGGTGATGTAGGAAGGTCTGAAGAGAGTCAGTGAGATCCAGCCCCCTGGCATACACAAACAGGTAAATGAAAAAGATATAGAAACACAGAAAGAGTGTGAGAGAGAGAAAGAGAGGCAGAGAGAAACGGGTAGAGAGAGAACTATACAGTTGAGGATAGAGACTAAAGGTTGGGACAGACTCTTTGAGATAGTGCAAGAAGCTCATCATTCTGCCATTGAAAGGAACCATGTATTCACACAGGCAGGAAAACAAATGTACAACTAATGACCAGTCCACGAACAATTGTGCATGCCAAGACAGCTATCTTGCTACTATTATGCCAAATAACAGGAGATTGCATCAACTGTGATGCCTGATAGCTATTGTTTGCTGTATAATTTGGGCCACTATTATTAGCTACCTTAACCACATGCATCAGAATATCATTCATTATTTACTTCGCAATGGCCATAATATGAATGCCACTTCTAATTGAGTTAGCTATGTTGCGATTCATTCATCTGATAGTGGCCGGTGTTATGGCATTGCTACCGCTAGTTTATCGCATATGGCACGAGTGTGTTTCCACCGCATGTCAATAAAACGGAACATCGTGATTGGCCGTGAATACTGACCTGTTCTTTGCTTGCTTTTTCTGTCTTTAGTTTCCGCACGACTTCTCCTTGTGTTTTAATCGCATCTTGTATCTGCGCTTTATCGGCCATGGTGTTGTATTTAATGTCAAGGAAACTAGAAGGGCTATCTATGTGCTACTGCTGCTAACTCGTCCTCGAAGACCGGAAGCTGAGATCCTGATGGTATACCTCCACGTACCACACAGTGGCAGTATATTCAAGTCGGCGTTTGTCAGAGCGAAACAATGTTAATGTTCGGGTTTTATGGGGGACTACATCCAAAAGTTGTATTGCCGCCACCAACTGGACAATTTGAAACCAATAAATAAATATAAATAAATAAATAAATCCATACTTAATAGTGATTCTAACAATCCACCCTAATAAAAATAGTACATTGCCAAAACAAACAAAACTGCCACTTCTTCCTTCTTTTAGTTCTCCATATCTCCCTTCTCAGGCTCTAGGATCTGAGAAGGTGGTACGGCTTTTGCTAATAACTCCTTTGCTGTGAAATCTTTCAGCCCCAGGAACCGCTCTGCCGCAATCACAATGATTTCAATCTTTCTAGATCTTTTATCCACCTTGGCAGTGCCATTCATCACCATTGTACATGTCTGAGAATTGATTATATTGCTATACATGAGGCCATGCATGAAGAATGTCTTAAATGTATATGGTTGAGAATGGATTATGGACCTGCCATGTTTAAAACCATATTTAAGTATTGATTGATATGTTTTATAATGTGTTATGGGTTAGATTGGATGTTTTATGTGCAAATGTATTTGTGTCTGGAGACTTTGTGTGCAGAGGGGGCCTATCTCTGAAACTGGGGAACTGCAACAGGCTGCAGGAGTGTGCACTTCCTAATCTCAAGGTTTCTCCTGACTGATAAGAGATGGCTGTTTTTTTTGCATGAGAAAGCTTAGTCCTGCCACTATTGTTTCCAAGTCTGAATGCATAGGAGGAGGAGAAGTCAGATTTCGCCATTATCATAAATTAAGAGAGTGGCGGAGCGGTCAAAGGATGAAGATTTGGAGACAATGGTGGAAGAACTAAACATGGAGGGATTAGGCTAAAAAGTATGTAAAATGTGTAGGAATAGAACTGTATATAAACTGAGGACCGAGTGTTGGGAATTCAGATGCTCTGCAGACCACCTCGGCTTGATCTAATTGTAATAAAGTCTATCTTAATTCCACAAAAACTCTGGAAATACTTTGTTTTTTATTAAGAATAAGGACATTTTCTCCACATAATATGATATTTTGTACATCTAAGCTTCTCCCTTCTGCAAACACTTTCTACATGACCCAAAGCTTTACAATAATATGCCATTTAGCAGAAGCTTTTATCCAAAGCGACTTAGAGTCATGTGTGCATACATTTTTACGGGGATCGAACTCACTACCCTACCCTGGCGTTACAAGCGCCATGCTCTACCAATTGAGCTACAGAGGACCACAATGTTAGCACTGCATTGTTCTTTGGATAAATGCTCTAACTCTGTAGTAAATGTACCCTAACCGCACTTTATTAGGGAGAGACTCCATTAAAAAAAAGAACAGATAAATTCTTCACTTTTTCCCCATTCACCACTAGATTCATCCGACGTGCTTCAATCACTCCAGGAATATTTTTCATCTCTTCCAAATCAACTTCCCACAAAACGCCAGATATAACCTCCTTAAGGGGTGCCCTGTTCCGAAGCGACACACACAACACTTCAAACGTATCAAATGGAATAAGACTCAAATGGAATAACGCACGTTCCTTCTGTTCCGCAGAATCACAAAAAATCAAAACAAGCCCGCCTCTCCTGATTTTCACTTTAACCAGCGCCCTCTCCACCAGTTTGGATAACTCAAATGGTTTCTTCAAGATTGGTACTCTACTCAGCAGCTCCTTATTAACAAACCGGTCATTCTCATCACTGTACCCTACTTTGCTCCGTTTTCCAATCTTTTGAACAATACTCCAATTCTCCTTGATTCTCCCGCCATTGTATTCAGATTCCATTTTATCAGCCGCTTCCGCCACCTTCCGTGAATGTCGGGTTTGAAACATTGAGCCTTGACGAAACAATGTAGCAATTTAGCACAAGTAAGTAGTACATGCCAGATACATTGTAACACTCATGTTTTAGTAGCAAGACATGGAAGGAAACGAAGGCACTTGCAATAAAAAGGTGCAAGGAGTTTCACGCATCATACGCTGACTATTAACTTTATTTTATACTGAACTATAAATCTCAGATATCATACAGTATAAGTAGTGTGCTTTTCATCAACCCCATAGGTAGGGGATGTAGCTCAGTGGTAGAGCGCATGCTTTGCATGTATGAGGCCCCGGGTTCAATCCCCGGCATCTCCACTCCTTTTTAACATAGAAATGTTTTCTGTTGTTAAAATTGTATTTAAATCAAATCAAATAAAAATGTATTTGTCACATGCGCCGAATACAACATTACAGTGAAATGCTTAGGCCTACTTACAAGCCTTTAACCAACAATGCAATTTTAAGAAAAAATAAGTGTTAAGAAAGTATTTACTAAATAAACTAAAGTAAACAATAAAAAAAGAAGGGGAAAAAATAAAGATGAAAATAGAAAAATAACAAATTATTAAAGAGCAACAATAAAATAACAGTAAGGAGGCTATCAAGCAGATCAAGTTGACTATAATGCACCATATACCCGGATATATGAAGAAATACACCAATCAACAAACAGTGTTTCTGGAGAAAAAAAAATAGGTTTATTAAGAGCCTTAATTTTATGGATTTCTTTTGGATTTTTTTTTCTCCTAGTAGGCTATTATTTGTCATCTACGTTCTCAGTAACCCAAGTGCATTCAAGAACAACTCAGATTAAGAGTGGAGAGCCCAGTACTACTAGCATTAAGAGTGGAGAGCCCTGTACTGCTAGCATTAAGAGTGGAGAGCCCAGTACTGCTAGCATTAAGAGTGGAGAGCCCAGTACTACTAGCATTAAGAGTGGAGAGCCCAGTGGAGAGCCCTGTACTGCTAGCATTAAGAGTGTAGAGCCCAGTACTGCTAGCATTAAGAGTGGAGAGCCCAGTACTGCTAGCATTAAGAGTGGAGAGCCCAGTACTGCTGGCATTAAGAGTGGAGAGCCCAGTACATCTGGCATAAAAAATTGATAGCCCAGTACTGCTGGCATTAAGAGTGGAGAGATCAGTACTGCTGGCATTAAGAGTGGAGAGCCCAGTACTGCTTGCATTAAGAGTGGAGAGCCCAGTACTGTTAGCATTAAGAGTGGAGAGCCCAGTACTGCTATAATTAAGAGTGGAGAGCCCAGTACTGCTAGCATTAAGAGTGGAGAGCCCTGTGCTGCTAGCATTAAGAGTGGAGAGCCCAGTACTGCTTGCATTAAGAGTGGAGAGACCAGTACTGCTAGCATTAAGAGTGGAGAGCTCAGTACTGCTAAAATTAAGAGTGGAGAGCCCAGTACTGCTAGCATTAAGAGTGGAGAGCCCTGTGCTGCTAGCATTAAGAGTGGAGAGCCCAGTACTACTAGCATTAAGAGTGGAGAGCCCAGTACTGCTAGAATTAAGAGTGGAGAGCCCAGTACTGCAAGCATTAAGAGTGGAGAGCCCAGTACTGCTAGCATTAAGAGTGGAGAGCCCAGTAATCCTTCTACCCCACCCCCCAAAAAACATAAATAATAATAATAATAATAAAAATAAATAAAATAAAAAACAATATATATATATTTAAAAAATTAAAATTAAAAATATACTCTAAAAATTTAAAACACATTTTTTGGAAAAAATATATTTTAAAAAATGTGTAAAGTCGTTGTCCCACTGGCTATCATAAGGTGAATGCACCAATTTGTAAGTCGCTCTGGATAAGAGCGTCTGCTAAATGACGTAAATGTAAATGTAAATATACATGGCATTGGTTTAGCCTAATAGCCTAACTTAGTATATAGTATATTATATATTATATATATATTATATTATATATTCATAGTATATTCTGTAGGCCTATTTTTCATCAATATATCACGTTCTGTTACTTTTTACTACTTTTATTTATATAGTATTTGTATTCACTTGTAGTTTGTTTACTTTTTACATTGCGCTGTTGAGGAAGCTTGCTAGTAAGAATTTCACCGTTTATACTGTATCCTGTGCATATGACCAATCAACTTTAATTTGATTTGATTTGATAACATTGTCATGCCCATTTTATTATGTGATAGTCAAGGATTTGTGCTGCACTTATTCTTACGAACAAATGTCAACAGACAGTCTGACGTTGAGTAGTCTAGTCTCAGCTTTCTGCATGTGCTCACTGACAATGTTTTGAAACAAACATCAGTGTTTTGGTGTGAACCCTGATGTATTTTATTGTTTAGAATGTCTCTCTGAAGGCATGAACATGTCTACTACAGGTTAGGTTACGCTTCTAATGTGTAGATTGTCAGTAATACAGTGGGGAAAAATAGTATTTAGTCAGCCACCAATTGTGCAAGTTCTCCCACTTAAAAAGATGAGAGAGGCCTGTAATTTTTATCATAGGTACACGTCAACTATGACAGACAAAATGAGATTTTTCTTTCTCCAGAAAATCACAATGTATGATTTTTTATGAATTTATTTGCAAATTATGGTGGAAAATAAGTATTTGGTCAATAATAAAAGTTTCTCAATACTTTGTTATATACCCTTTGTTGGCAATGACACAGGTCAAACGTTTTCTGTAAGTCTTCACAAGGTTTTCACACACTGTTGCTGGTATTTTGGCCCATTCCTCCATGCAGATCTCCTCTAGAGCAGTGATGTTTTGGGGCTGTCGCTGGGCAACACGGACTTTCAACTCCCTCCAAAGATTTTCTATGGGGTTGAGATCTGGAGACTGGCTAGGCCATTCCAGGACCTTGAAATGCTTCTTACGAAGCCACTCATTGTCATGCTGAAAGACCCAGCCACGTTTCATCTTCAATGCCCTTGCTGATGGAAGGAGGTTTTCACTCAAAATCTCACGATACATGGCCCCATTCATTCTTTCCTTTACACGGATCAGTCGTCCTGGTCCCTTTGCAGAAAAACAGCCCCAAAGCATGATGTTTCCACCCCCATGCTTCACAGTAGGTATGGTGTTCTTTGGATGCAACTCAGCATTCTTTGTCCTCCAAACATGACGAGTTGAGTTTTTTTGGTTTCATCTGACCATATGACATTCTCCCAATCCTCTTCTGGATCATCCAAATACACTCTAGCAAACTTCAGACGGGCCTGGACATGTACTGGCTTAAGCAGGGGGACACGTCTGGCACTGCAGGATTTGAGTCACTGGTTGCGTAGTGTGTTACTGATGGTAGGCTTTGTTACTTTGGTCCCAGCTCTCTGCAGGTCATTCACTAGGTCCCCCGTGTGGTTCTGGGATTTTTGCTCACCGTTCTTGTGATCATTTTGACCCCATGGGGTGAGATCTTGCGTGGAGCCCCAGATCGAGGGAGATTATCAGTGGTCTTGTATGTCTTCCATTTCCTAATAATTGCTCCCACAGTTGATTTCTTCAAACCAAGCTGCTTACCTATTGCATATTCAGTCTTCCCAGCCTGGTGCAGGTCTACAATTTTGTTTCTGGTGTCCTTTGACAGCTCTTTGGTCTTGGCCATAGTGGAGTTTGGAGTGTGACTGTTTGAGGTTGTGGACAGGTGTCTTTTATCCTGATAACAAGTTCAAACAGGTGCCATTAATACAGGTAAGTGGAGGACAGAGGAGCCTCTTAAAGAAGAAGTTACAGGTCTGTGAGAGCCAGAAATCTTGCTTGTTTGTAGGTGACCAAATACTTATTTTCCACCATAATTAGCAAATAAATTCATAAAAAATCCTACAATGTGATTTTCTGGAAAATTTTTTCTCAATTTGTCTGTCATAGTTGACGTGTACCTATGATGAAAATGACAGGCCTCTCTCATCTTTTTAAGTGGGAGAACTTGCACAATTGGTGGCTGACTAAATACTTTTTTCCCCACTGTAGAATACCCTATTTTAGCCACACACACACTTCTCACTAGCAGTGGTGTCTGTGCAACATCCGATGATTCTGCTTCCTTTAGACATCTAGTTAACAGGGGAATGTTGGAGGCACAGTAGGCACATTGTGACCTACAATACCCAGCTAACAGTAGGACCTACACAATCACAGTATTGATCTGTATTGTCCTCCAAGTGATATATGGAGTTGGCCTCACTTGATGCCAGTTACTGTAAGTCTAATGCCAGTTGTCCTAGACATGATACCAGTCTGTTTCAGCACTGAGATGCCTGCCTGGTTGCCAATTTACTATACTAGTTTTACTTTAATTTAATTAAAGAGTGAAAAATGAAATCAATCAGATGGTGTCAGTTGATGATCTGGTGATTTCAACAACCTTCCCAACCCTGTTCTTGTCATTTGAGCAGACTGGCATCATGCAATGAACACCTTTCCTTCTAGAACTACAGGTATGTGACAGGATGTTACAATTAGCGCAGTGAGAACTCATATATCCTCCATGTTCGATAGTGTAAAAAAACAGGACATCTGAAAGATGTCAGTTGTGAGGTATGCTACATGTTGAGTGAACAACAAAGACTCCATGCAATGCTGAGTGCCCAAAAAGTTTCTCAGTTGCCTGGGGAACCACAAGTTCAGCTCCACAATTGGGGCATTAGTAGATTCCCAGACACACAACCCCATTCACACATTCAACCTTATACCCCCTTCCCTGTTTCAGGGGTCCAAAAATACAGCCTCCATGCATTAACCATCTCCCCCTCCAGCACATCACCTTTGACCCCGCCCAACCACCGCATACACTTATGGTCGGCCCCGTTGTCAAGACAGCAGGGTGAACTACTTTCTATTTTCTCCACTTAGTTTGGCAGCCAACTCTTTAGATTTAAGGAATTTGAATATTGTCAGTGGAGTTAAACCACAGACGAATGGGGTCAGTTGGTGACGTTGTGTTGAGTGGTTGAGGTTCAGAATTAGGGGTTTAAACGAAGAGTGGTGGTGATAATTTTGCTGTTAGGTCTGTATTTTATCCCGTTTTGTCTCTGCTTTGACAGGTTCTGGTTAAAGATTAGGGGCAGATCAGGGGGATCACGTTTCCTTGTAAAAACAGGGAGTCCTATCTATGTGTGCTTTTTCAATCATACCTTTTCCCCTGAGATATAGAGAATGAAGGAGAAAGAGAGAGACGGATGCATCTATACTGGTGCATCTGGAAAAGTACTCTGTTCTCTAATTTTGTCTCTGTATCGCGTCGTAGCTCAGTTGGTAGAGCATTGCGCTTGTAATGCCAGGGTAGTGGGTTTGATTCCTGGGACCACCCATATGTATGCATGCATGACTGTAAGTTGCTTTAGATAAAAGCGTCTGCCAAATGGCATATATTATTTCTCTGTGATTGTATTTAGAATTGTCTGTCTAAAATCAGTATTATTTCCAGAAGGAGGTCAGTAGGCTTCAATAATACCCCTGTAGAGGGAAATAGAGAGCCAGAGAGCGAGATCTGTTCAAATCTTTGTCTTTAATTTTTTTAATCCTGTCATTAAGAGGATTTCATCAAAATGTTACTAACCCGCCTCCTCACTACACACAGTCAAACATGTGGACACACACACACAACATTTATGCTGTCTCATTCTCACTAATCCAACAGAGATAAGCTTTAGTTACACATACAATTAATTGTTATACACAGTGCCAAACATCTTTCTGAGCCTAATTGTTTTATTTTTAAAAACATAGATTCATTCAAATTGTGCTGTCATATTGAATTTGCAATAGGCTACATATTAACTTCTCACAATTAATTAGGAGCTGAACAGTTGGAAAGCATTGGCTGCCATATGCTGTGAGTGAGTGATGGAGAGAGAAAGGGAAACTGTCAATCTTCTTGCAGGATGGAAAGAGGCTTTTTCTCCATTGATACACACCACACGTACAAAAACCCGCACACAGATTGTGTTGTAGGGGTGGTGGGGGCAGTATGTAGGAAACTATTGTGAGAGATCCGAAACATGAAGGGGGATGGGGGGGTAGCAGGAGGGATGATAGAGGGACACATCTGTTCAGATTGAGTGCGAGTGAGAGAAGAGAGATCAGCGAATGAAGGACATACAAGTCAGGGAAGAAGAGCTGGTAAGCATAGGATAAACTGCATTTTATCTTGTTTTATCTAATGCTGCTCTGTCAATCATTAACAGTCGTATGTGTGTACACACTTTGTTTGTGTGTATGCACTATTTCATGAGTGTGCAAACTAGTGCATACAGCATGCATTCATGTTGCACTATGTCATGTTTCCAGTAACGGTGTACAGATGTATTTAGCTTTAACAGATCATATATTTTTCGCACTCCCTCTTCATTAGTAGATTAGCAGCATGTATATTAGCACGTACAGTATATGCTTTTTAGCTACTGTGATTGTCTGACAGAGGGTGTTAGAACCATTTGTGCGTGATGCACATGCACTGAACCAGATGGCGGGTCCAGGTCCAGAGTGTGTGTTTGGAACCCAACATAATTAAAGAATCCATTCATTAACACCCATTGACCCTCACTGCACTTTCATTACTCAACCATCACATGCCACCCTCCACCCATCTTACTCTACCCCTTTCTTTCTTTCTTTCTTTCTTTCTTTCTTTCTTTCTTTCTTTCTTTCTTTCTTTCTTTCTTTCTTTCTTTCTTTCTTTCTTTCTTTCTTTATCCTTGAAACGAAGGCGGAGACACCACAGCTTTTATTTCCTCCCTTTCTCCTTCTATCCGTCCCTTGAGAAAAGGACTGAACCCCCATTCCACTTTATCTCATTACTTTACAACTGTCCTCCACCATCCCTCCATCCATCCTTCCATCCCTCCCTCTTTGCCCCCCTTCTTTAACTAAATGACACCCGCTAATTTCATTAAAGCACCACGTCCTTCTCAGCCCCCCTTACTCCCAACCCCATCCCATACACACTTTCCCTCTGCATTTAAATCCAGTGTCTTCTTGTACACACTAACACACCCCTCCCCTATTTATTTTATGCAAATGTTCTTCCACCTCCTGATTAGATATTTCTTGATTCATCTGCCTATCGAACATGTATGTAGCCTACATCTCCTGACTATCTTCATTGACATTTTCATTCATCATTATTTTCAGGATAATATTGTACCTCTGCATGATATAGGCTACATATTATTTACATTTTCTCAATGATAAAGAAGGAGATTTACTCACTTTTATGCTGAGTAAAAAACTAGGCTATACAGCTTTGTTGCGATAGTGCTGACCTATTATAATAATGTATATACCTCTGCATGTTTGAAGGATTTGCGACATATGGTGCAAAGGGCAAGCTTGGTAAAGCCATTTAAAGCCTTTAACATAAAGTGTGTCATGTAATGACAGCATGATCAGAGATAGCATAAACGTTTTCTTTGGCAACAACAGCAGAAAACGAACATGTAAACTGGTGCTCTCCCATCTCCAGAGCGTTTTACCAGCAGTGCCAAAACGTCCGGAGAAGCACTGGTCCTGTCACGGCTTATCTTCACTCCTCACCGTCAACCCAACCATGAAGGACGGATGACACCTCGGAGACCTGGACCCGTCGCTTGGATGAACTGACCTAAGGCGATAAATGTTCACTCCAACTTTGTTTTCCGAGTTTCATTGGAATATGTGAACGCCAGCAGGATGAAGGCAGCAGCGTGGAGTGTTCTCCTCCTGTGCGCATGCACGCAAACCGTGTCCGTGTCCGGGGTCCAAGGCTCGGCAGTTGCCCCAACGGACACAACAGCATCCACCTCCTCTGCTCCTGTTACCCCCACTGACGACCAAAGCACTGGACTGGTGGTGAGGAAAAATGCGGAGGCATATAATACCCTAGGGCTATTTTATTATTCATCCAGCATGGATTATTTATTCCAGCAAGTTGCTGTCATTTATGGATGGCCTCTGAAATGAAAATTGTGAATCGAAAGAATTGTGAATGCAAATTCACTACCAAAAGTCATAAATCATATGCCTTTATCTGATTTTGTATCATAATTTTTTTTTCACTTGACATCGTTGCCTGCAAGGCCAGTGTTGCGCAAGCTTATATTTTTTATTGTGAAACTGGGCTCACATGGATATGGACCTGTACCTTCACAGGATTAGTTTAGATACTGTACATAGACACACTTTGAAGAGCAGTCAAACTCTGATTTTCACTTATCTAATCTTCACTTAGTTTAGTGATCTCTTTACCCTCTCAAAATGTCCACTTCTGCTACCCAACATATGTCTCTATGCAGCACACATTTTATGACTGACCTACTATAATGCCTCTCAATCCAATGCCTCTGTTTCCTGTCCCAGGATTGGCTGACCAGGTATGGCTACCTCCCGCCCTCAGACCCCTCTACTGGACAGCTACAGGCCTGGACAGCTGTCACTCATGCTGTTAGAGCCATGCAGAGGTTCGCAGGCCTGGAGGAGACAGGAGTTGCAGGTGAGAAAATAGAAATAGGGTTGGGACAATTAGGTTGATTATATCCATCCTCTCTGTGTTGCTCTCGCTCCTTCTCCGTCTCTGTCTCTTTCTCTTTTTCTCTCCCGATCTCTCTCTCCCTCTCTCTCTCATTCACTCCTGTATTACTGACCTATTGTTGACCTCCTCTCTCTCTGTCCTCTCTCAGATGAGGAGACACTGGCTCTGATGCGAGCCCCACGATGTTCACTGCCAGACGAAGGGGAGGAGCCAAGACCACTGGCCAATCAGCTCCAGGAGGGGCAGAGCCTGAGGAGAAAGAGGGCTGTGACCACATGGACACGAAGGAACATCAACTGGAGGTTCTTTAGACTACTGCTCACTATTCCTCCTTCTTCATCTCTGTATCTTCACTCTCAATCCCTCTCTAATTCTCCCTAGGTTGCGTTCATACCCCACCTCCTCCTCCCTCTCCCGTGAGACGATTCGCTCCCTGGTGTTCTACGCCCTGAGGGTGTGGGCGGACCCAACCCCGCTGGAGTTCCACGAGGTCAGTCTCTTTCCCTGGATGTGTTAGTTGAATACAAATATATTCTCTCTCGCTCTCGCGCTCTCGCGCGCTCTCGCGCTCTCTCGCTCTCTCTCTCTTCACTTCCTGTTTCTCCTGTTGCCAGGTGGGAGGCTCAGAAGGGGCAGACATGCAGGTGGACTTCCTCCACGGTTTCCATGGTGATGGATACCCCTTTGACGGGGCTGGGGGAGCTGTTGGCCACGCCTTTTTCCC
This sequence comes from Coregonus clupeaformis, assembly GCF_020615455.1. NCBI lineage: Eukaryota > Metazoa > Chordata > Actinopteri > Salmoniformes > Salmonidae > Coregonus > Coregonus clupeaformis. Next base: position 25,081,638 of record NC_059194.1, on the reverse strand, counting down.
ATCTGACCCTGCTAGAGCAGGCGGAGTACACCTGGACGCCGAGGAGGAGTGGGCGTTCCGTCAGCCAGGTGAGTGACAACCAAAAGAACCAGAGACAGCAGAGAGAGGTACTGGGTGATTCAAGGGCCCAATTCCAAGTCAAACAGTAGATCAGAAAATTAAGGATAGTATTCGTATTACACTGATAGCTCCGTGTAGCCCTCTGGTAGGTGGAATTTAAGTTTGAGTCTCCACTGAGGTTCACAATAGAAATGGGTTTGGATGTAAGTTTTCAATTTGGAGAATGTTATGGACACAGTCAACACACTACTAACAGTCACCCTAACCCCCCCCCGCCTCACCCCAGCCTCTGAGGGTACTGACCTGTTCACGGTCCTGGTGCATGAGTTTGGCCATGCCCTGGGTTTGTCCCACTCGTCTGCCAGGCGCTCTGTGATGAGACCCTACTACCAGGGCCCCGTAGGAGACCCTCTACACTACCGCCTGGGCCCCCACGACCTGGAGCACATCACCAGGCTCTACGGTCAGTCTCTGTGTGTTTGTGTGTGTATGTGTATATGTGTGGGTGTGTGATGGGTTCTGAAACGACGGTGTTGTGTTTGCAGGTAATAGAAATCACTTCATGGTCACAGACGTTCCCCGGTTGGCTCCTGAACCTCAGCTGCGGCATCGCGACAGGCACGGACACCGACACAGACACAGGTACTGACACACTTCAGACACAAGGACACAGAGAGGGAAACAAAAGAGGATAAGGCTTAGCCACTCAACAAATAACTCTCTCCCCCATCTCGGCATTCCCTCCCTCCCTTTCACTCCTCCTCTCTGTTGCTCTCTCCTTCTCTTTCAGCCATTTTGTAGACCGCTGTAACACTAGCTTTGATGCAGTGGCCAACATTAGGGGAGAGACGTTCTTCTTTAAAGGTGAGTGTGGTGTAGATAGGCTCCCTATTGGTTAGCTGCTGTGACTATTGTCCCCAGGTTCCCTCATTATTCTAGTGGCATGATCGCCCCCTAGTGGATATATCCACAATTGCAGGACTGTGTACTGAACTGAACTCTCTCTCACCTCTCTTCATCTTTCCTTCACCCCATACTCCTTTCTCTCTTTCTACCCTTCCTACCGTGCCTTCCTCCTCTCTGTTCCTCACTTCTCTCCCACCCTCTTTCACCTTCTACATTATTCTCTTTTCCTTTCTCATCTGTCACCTCCTCACCTCCCTCCTCTCTCTCTGGCAGGGCTGAGTATGTGGCGGGTCAGTACTGGGGGGCTGGTGTCGGGCCGGGGGGCCTCGGTGAGGAGGTTGTGGGGGGGTCTGCCCCCTAACCTGCCCCCTCTGCAGGCTGTGTTGGAGAGACACTCAGACCACGCCATCATCTTCATCACTGGTAGGTAACCTCTGACCCCAGTCACCCCACACACTCCACCTGCACACAGATAGCTCTGGGTAGAAGTTGCCCTTAGGCACAGATCTGGGATCAGCATTCCATCCCTGACTCCTAACCTTAACCATTTTTAGAGGGGAAATTATAAACTGACCTTAGATTAGAGTCTGGAGGTTATTCTACTCCACATAGTATCACAATGCAGAAGTGACACATTATCAACAACAGTGGAGAATTAGTGCTACTCAACTGACTAAACTGTTAGAGTTTTTATCAATTGCTTGAGAACATTTGTCCAAACAGAATTCACTTTTTCAAAACAATTAACAAAATGCAAAAAGAGACTCAAAACATTAGATACATTACACAAAATCAAACATACAGCCTCTTTTTTATGTCTGTGACATTGGTTGATACTATAATTATATAGTAAAAAATATAATATATTATTTTTTCCTAAAAGGATGTTACCAAAGATGACCAATGCAGAAACAATGTCACTCAAGAGCATGAATATCCAGAAACAAAAGGCTTTATTTGACCTTTTTCCATTTGAACTGAGAGCTGAACTATCTTCCTCTATGGGCCCCTCTACCGCTCCTTTGTCCTTGCCCTCAGCCTCTTACTTGGTCCATGCTTGCATACAGCTACTCAGAGGTGACCTCTTTTATGCATGAATAAGGACTGATTGCAGATTGAAGAATTGTGCAAAGAAGTTTTGCACACGTGCAGAAGAGGTGCACATTCATGGGAGTAATTTGTATCAGCTGTGACTAATTTTGTTTGTCATGATTTACTCAACTGAGTTTTGCGTCTTTTGTAGAGAGTTGCGTTTACTGTTTTGCAAAAATGTGCTTAGCTTTTGCATTGTGTGTGAAAGCAATGAGAAATTACTTAAAGCTTTGCAAAAAAGAATACTGTTGTGCTCATTAGGTTATGATGGAGATCAAGTGGACCCCAGTTTCATTAAAAGTGTCGTAGCAATCTAGAAAAACTGTAGCAGTATGATTCTAGCCTCTCTCTCCGCCCCTATTCATACAGTGCATTCGTAAAGTATTCAGACCTGTTGACTTTTTCCACATTTTGTTACGTTACAGCCTTACTCTAAAATTGATTGAAAAAAATCTCATCAATCTACACACAATACCCCATAATGACAAAGTGAAAAAAGGTTTTTAGAATTTTTGCAAATGTATTACAAATAAAAAACAGAAATACCTTATTTACATAAATATTCAGACCCTTTGCTATGAGACTCAAAATTGAGCTGAGGTGCATCCTGTTTCCACTGATCATCCTTGAGATGTTTCTACAACTTGATTGGAGTCGACCTGTGGTAAATTCAATAGATTGGACATGATTTGGAAAGGCACACACCTGTCTATATAAGGTCCCACAGTTGACATTGCATAACAGAACAAAAACCAAGCCATGAGGTCGAAGGAATTGTCCATAGAGCTCAGAGACAGGATTGTGTCGAGGCACAGATCTGGGGAAGGGTACCCAAAAATGTCTGCAGCATTGAAGGTCCCCAGCATTGAAGGTCCCCAAGAACACAATGGCCTCCATCATTCTTAAATGGAAGAAGTTTGGAACCATCATGTCTCTTCCTAGAGCTGGCCGCCCAGCCAAACTGAGCAATCGGGGGAGAAGGGCCTTGGTCAGGGAGGTGACCAAGAACCCGATGGTCACTCTGACAGAGCTCCAGAGTTCCTCTGTGGAGATGGGAGAAACTTACAGTTACTCCACCAATTAAGCCTTTATGGTAGAGTGGCCAGACAGAAGCCACTCCTCAGTAAAAGGCACATGACAGCCCGCTTGGAATTTGGCAAAAGGCACCTAAAGGCTCTCAGACCATGAGAAACAAGATTCTCTGGTTTGATGAAACCAAGATTGAACTCTTTGACCTGAAAGCGAAGCGTCACATCAGGAGGAAACCTGGCACCATCCCTACGGTGAAGCATGGTGGTGGCAGCATCATGCTGTGGGGATGTTTTTCAGCGGCAGGGACTGGGAGAGTAGTCAGGATCGAGGTAAAGATGAACGGAGCAAAGTACAGAGAGATCCTTGATGAAAACCTGCTCCAGAGCTCTCAGGACATCAGACTGGGGCGAAGGTTCACCTTTTAACAGGTCAATGACCCTAAGCACACAGCCAAGACAACGCAGGAGTGGCTTCGGGACAAGTCTCTGAATGACCTTGAGTGACCCAGCCAGAGCCGGACTTGAACCCGATTGAACATCTCTGGAGAGACCTGAAAATAGCTGTGCAGCGACACTCCCCATCCAACCTGACAGAGCTTGAGAGGATCTGCAGAGAAGAATGGGAGAAACTCCCCAAATACAGGTGTGCCAAGCTTGTAGCGTCATACCCAAGAAGACTTGAGGCTGAACTGCCAAAGGTGCTTGAACAAAGTACTGAGTAAAGGGTCTGAATACTTATGTGAAAACCTGTTTTAGCTTTGTCATTTTGGGGTATTATGTATAGATTGATGGGGGATAAAAACAATTTAATCCATTTTAGAATAAGGCAGTAACGTAACAAAATGCGGAAAAGGTCAAGGGGTCTGAATACTTTCCGAATGCACTGTATACCCTTATGAATTGAAAACCAAACCTCAACCTTGAGGAGACGCTTTATAGCCTCTTTCTGTTTTATGTTTTAGGGTCCCAGTTTTGGCTGTTCAAGGACCTCTCTCTCCAGGAGGGCTACCCCCGCCCCCTCTCAGCCCTGACGAAACGGGGAGAGACAGAAGGAAAGGGAGGAGAGGAGGAGCAGGGCATGATGTGGGACCCAGAGGAAGGACCAGTGTGGGGGGACATTGGAGAGGGGGAAGCAGGAGGAGAGGAAGAAGAGAGTGACACCTGGACCGAGCTCATCAGAGGAGGAGTGAACGGAATTACCACAGAGCGAGATGGTGAGAGAGAGTGAGAGAGAGAGCAACGAGGAAAGCAGAGACTGGGATTCTATGAGAAGGACTATGTAAAAGATGATATGTTAGAGACACCTCACATAATGTACAATACATGTGTGAATGTATGTCAACAAACATTAAGCCCCATGCTATATCACTTCAAATACATGTGTATTTATTTTAATGTATATTTGAGTATTTTCAAATGCACAGCCCAAACAAATACTTTTATTTTGCAAAAACCAAATAGTATACCAAATTGTATTTTCAAATACTTATTTCAAATACTATTTATACTGTATTTCCAAATACATTTCACATGTTGTCAAATAAAGGTTATCAGAATACTTGTTTTGAAATGTAATGAAAAGTAATTGAAATACTAGGTCTGATCACTTCCTCAGGCTCCATCTACCTCTTCAAAGGAGATTTATATTGGAAGTTCCCCCACCCAGCCTCCGTCCCAGAGGCAGGATACCCTCGATCCCTGGCCACCGATTGGTTGGACTGCCCTCACCCCTCCACACCTGTCCTAGACGACTTCTCTCTCTCTCTGTCTCCCCCTACTGGACGACAGGAGCTCCTCGAGAGGAGGAAGGAGGAGAGGGAGAGAGAAGAGAGCGGAGGCCAGAGGAGGGGCCATGGCCTGGACAGAGACACCGACAGAGACACAGACAGAGAGGGACTGCAGCACTGGCCCTGCACTTGCCTGAATGGAGCGAAAGTTGGCAGCGTGAGCGTGACTTTGTTCATAAGTGCCCTGCTGTTGACTCTCCTCCCCCTGATAACTGTGTGATGTTGGGCTACGTCCCAATACTCTCGACGGCGTCCCCCTCTCACCCCCTTCTATCCCATGGCTACGTCCCAATACTCAACAATGGCCTCCCCCTTTCTCACCCCCTCCATTCCCTCCAGGTTGTGGCTGCTGTTGTCAATGGTGCTAGGCCCTTTCTCACCTTCCACTATGACAAAGTTTGCCATGCACCCTTACAATCCATTCTACATACCTACCCTTAGGGCTGTGGGATAGGGGTTGGGTTAGGAGAAGGTGGGAATTTGGGACACAACCAAGAAGTCCCTACACCCCAAAGGAGGAATATTTGTCCTGGACATTTCAGATTAATTATGAAGTTATCTGCTGCTGGTGTACCTCTATGTCTATCTGTGAAATGTATCCCTTAGCACCTTGTTGTACAGCCTACACTTGATGATTTCAGAACATTTTATGTGACCAAATACAATAAAACTCTATTGTCATCAGTTTTCATTGTTAAACCATAAACTCAGATGTCTAATTTATATTTTGATACTAATAGTAATAGAAGTCACCATTAGGTTCATGGTCACTGTCAACATGTGTCTTTTGGGGTGCTGCCATAAAGTCCCCTGACCAAACCAAACAAACTAGAAATAACTGATAGTTGTAGAGGTCCAATTGTTTAATCTTGCTGTCACTGGGGTCGTTTTGGAATTTCCCTGCGTCCTAGAGTTCAACCACATGCTGATTTGGGTAACTTCAGTATTGCATAACTTGGAGAGAAACATTATCTTAAAACACTCCACGTCTTACCTCTGTATAAATTGAAGGTGTTTTCAGCTCATTGACAACCAAGGCTTCCTTCTTGCTAAGACTTACTTCTCTGAAGGCTCAGTTTACCTTGATCTACACGATGTGTGTCCTCTACTTGGCCCCTCTACTTGCTCTGTTGTCAGTGGGAACAGCAGCACCGGCACCAGAGGATTGTGGACATCTGGTGAAACTGCTCGCACCGGAAGACCAACATACTGTGAGTACATCACCTATCTATAGAGTGGACCTCTATGAAGGCCCACAGTGGTGTTGTGGTATGTTAGAAATAGTGATGATTTCCAATTTGTGAACTGTATTGTATTTAATCTAAAGGAGTTTAAAAGGTATTTGACTCCAACTTATAGTTTAAAAGGCATTTGACTCCAACTTATAGGCAGAATACAGCCTCTGCCATCAGGCACTATGCTTCACAGACAAATAGTGATATAAAACGGAATTGTATGACATGAAATGACAGACCAATACATTTTCCCACAGATCTTTGGTAAGTGGATCTTCATCGAGGGTTTCTCGGACCATGAGCTGTTCAATGCAATACTGAGAAAGACCAACAGCACATGGATTGAAATCTTCACACAATGAGACGGTCCTTTTGAACCAGGGAAACTTGATGTAAGTGATAGTAACTCTCTACAGCCTTGTCTCTATCCACTTGTGTCATGTATCGTTAGACACAGTAGCTCTGCTATGTGAATAGACATTCTACAGCTCTAAGAAAAGTATCTTTCTAATGATCATCTAATTTCCTCTGCCAGTGATGGAAAATGCCTTAACTCCTCTGTCAACATGAGCTTTTCCAAAAACAGTTTGCAAGTCACACGTAAGTCAAACATTATTGACTGGCTGGCCATTCTAGGCTAGATTATCAGATAGAAAAGATGCTGTTAAATTACTCTGAGAGTTACTGTGTGTTTTTTTCTTACATAGAGAATAATGTGACTTCCACTGGACACTTCCTACAAACCTGCCCTGACTGTCTCATCATGCACTTCAGTAGCACTATGGCCGGAGTGCATGTCCGATCTCTCTATATCTTTGGTAGGTGTGTGTGTGTGTGCGTGTGTGTGTGTGTGTGCTTTTGAGATCCCTCCAATGGCCAGAACCAACATTTACCCAAAAGATTTTGGAAACCTTGAACCTTGGTCAATCAAGTCATGGAATCAACCAGTTTCTTTCTTCTTCTGTTTCCAGGGAAGACCAGGACACTGCCGGAGTCAGAGTTGAAGCCGTTCCGGAAGCAAGCAGAATGCCTCCAGTATCCTCAGCCTGCACAGTATTCCTACGATGGAGTTACAGGTCATTATTAACCCTAACCTACTCATAAAAAGGACACCAGGCAACATTTAGTATTAGGGTGGTAGGGTTAGGGGAAAATAATAAAGAAGAAAAATATATAAAAAATATATATACACTGCTCAAAAAAATAAAGGGAACACTTAAACAACACAATGTAACTCCAAGTCAATCACACTTCTGTGAAATCAAACTGTCCACTTCGGATGCAACACTGATTGGCAATAAATTTCACATGCTGTTGTGCAAATGGAATAGACAACAGGTGGAAATTATAGGCAATTAACAAGACACCCCCAATAAAGAAGTGGTTCTGCAGGTGGTGACCACAGACCACTTCTCAGTTCCTATGCTTCCTGGCTGATGTTTTGGTCACTTTTGAATGCTGGCGGTGCTTTCACTCTAGTGGTAGCATGAGACGGAGTCTACAACCCACACAAGTGGCTCAGGTAGTGCAGCTCATCCAGGATGGCACATCAATGCGAGCTGTGGCAAGAAGGTTTGCTGTGTCTATCAGCGTAGTGTCCAGAGCATGGAGGCGCTACCAGGAGACAGGCCAGTACATCAGGAGACGTGGAGGAGGCCGTAGGAGGGCAACAACCCAGCAGCAGGGCCGCTACCTCCGCCTTTGTGCAAGGAGGAGCAGGAGGAGCACTGCCAGAGCCCTGCAAAATGACCTCCAGCAGGCCACAAATGTGCATGTGTCTGCTCAAACGGTCAGAAACAGACTCCATGAGGGTGGTATGAGGGCCGACGTCCACAGGTGGGGGTTGTGCTTACAGCCCAACACCGTGCAGGACGTTTGGCATTTGCCAGAGAACACCAAGATTGGCAAATTCGCCACTGGCGCCCTGTGCTCTTCACAGATGAAAGCAGGTTCACACTGAACACGTGACAGACGTGACAGAGTCTGGAGACGCCGTGGAGAACATTCTGCTGCCTGCAACATCCTACAGCATGACCGGTTTGGCGGTGGGTCAGTCATGGTGTGGGGTGGCATTTCTTTGGGGGGCCGCACAGCCCTCCATGTGCTCGCCAGAGGTAGCCTGACTGCCATTAGGTACCGAGATGAGATCCTCAGACCCCTTGTGAGACCATATGCTGGTGCGGTTGGCCCTGGGTTCCTCCTAATGCAAGACAATGCTAGACCTCATGTGGCTGGAGTGTGTCAGCAGTTCCTGCAAGAGGAAGGCATTGATGCTATGGACTGGCCCGCCCGTTCCCCAGACCTGAATCCAATTGAGCACATCTGGGACATCATGTCTCGCTCCATCCACCAACGCCACGTTGCACCACAGACTGTCCAGGAGTTGGCGGACACTTTAGTCCAGGTCTGGGAGGAGATCCCTCAGGAGACCATCCGCCACCTCATCAGGAGCATGCCCAGGCGTTGTAGGGAGGTCATACAGGCACGTGGATGCCACACACACTACTGAGACTCATTTTGACTTGTTTTAAGGACATTACATTAAAGGTGGATCAGCCTGTAGTGTGGTTTTCCACTTTAATTTTGAGGGTGACTCCAAATCCAGACCTCCATGGGTTGATAAATTTGATTTCCATTGATAATTTTTGTGTGATTTTGTTGTCAGCACATTCAACTATGTAAAGAAAAAAGTATTTAATAAGATTATTTCATTCATTCAGATCTAGGATGTGTTGTTTAAGTGTTCCCTTTATTTTTTTGAGCAGTGTATTTCAAATAATATATATATATTTACAAAAAAATCTATACAGTGGGGAAAAAAAGTATTTAGTCAGCCACCAATTGTGCAAGTTCTCCCATTTAAAAAGATGAGAGAGGTCTGTAATTTTCATCATAGGTACACGTCAACTATGACAGACAAATTGAGGGAAAAAAATCCAGGAAATCACATTGTAGGATTTTTTATGATTTTATTTGCAAATTATGGTGGAAAATAAGTATTTGGTCACCTACAAACAAGCAAGATTTCTGGCTCTCACAGACCTGTAACTTCTTCTTTAAGAGGCACCTCTATCCACCACTCGTTACCTGTATTAATGGCACCTGTTTGAACTTGTTATCAGTATAAAAGACACCTGTCCACAACCTCAAACAGTCACACTCCAAACTCCACTATGGCCAAGACCAAAGAGCTGTCAAAGGACACCAGAAACAAAATTGTAGACCTGCACCAGGCTGGGAAGACTGAATCTGCAATAGGTAAGCAGCTTGGTTTGAAGAAATCAACTGTGGGAGCAATTATTAGGAAATGGAAGACATACAAGACCACTGATAATCTCCCTCGATCTGGGGCTCCATGCAAGGTCTCACCCCGTGGGGTCAAAATGATCACAAGAACGGTGAGCAAAAATCCCAGAACCACACGGGGGGACCTAGTGAATGACCTGCAGAGAGCTGGGACCAAAGTAACAAAGCCTACCATCAGTAACACACTACGCCGCCAGGGACTCAAATCCTGCAGTGCCAGACGTGTCCCCCTGCTTAAGCCAGTACATGACCAGGCCCGTCTGAAGTTTGCTAGAGTGCATTTGGATGATCCAGAAGAGGATTGGGAGAATGTCATATGGTCAGATGAAACCAAAATATAACTTTTTGGTAAAAACTCAACTCGTCGTGTTTGGAGGACAAAGAATGCTGAGTTGCATCCAAAGAACACCATACCTACTGTGAAGCATGGGGGTAGAAACATCATGCTTTGGGGCTGTTTTTCTGCAAAGGGACCAGGACGACTGATCCGTGAAAAGGAAAGAATGAATGGGGCCATGTATTGTGAGATTTTGAGTGAAAACCTCCTTCCATCAGCAAGGGCATTGAAGATGAAACGTGGCTGGGTCTTTCAGCATGACAATGATCCCAAACACACCGCCCGGGCAACGAAGGAGTGGCTTCGAAAGAAGCATTTCAAGGTCCTGGAGTGGCCTAGCCAGTCTCCAGATCTCAACCCCATAGAAAATCTTTGGAGGGAGTTGAAAGTCCGTGTTGCCCAGCGACAGCCCCAAAACATCCCTGCTCTAGAGGAGATCTGCATGGAGGAATGGGCCAAAATACCAGCAACAGTGTGTGAAAACCTTGTGAAGACTTACAGAAAACGTTTGACCTGTGTCATTGCCAACAAAGGGTATATAACAAAGTATTGAGAAACTTTTGTTATTGACCAAATACTTATTTTCCACCATAATTTGCAAATAAATTCATTAAAAATCCTACAATGTGATTGTCTGGATTTTTTTTCCTCATTTTGTCTGTCATAGTTGACGTGTACCTATGATGAAAATTACAGGCCTCTCTCATCTTTTTAAGTGGGAGAACTTGCACAATTGGTGGCTGACTAAATACTTTTTTCCCCCACTGTATATAGGGGATTGGAAATTATGCAAACAATTACATTGATAGAAGCCACATTGCAATATTAAAGCTGCTAAATAAAAATGTAAAATAATTATAATAATTGTATTAATTTATAATGTTGTCATTATAGAATAGATCCCTGTTGGCTGAGTCCTGTGTTCATTTAAACCTTGTCCAAGTTCTCATTAACGTCTCCTCTCTTCTCTCTGCAGAGTTTTGCGCTGAGAAAAAGGAGAGCTCGCACGATGTTGAGTCACAAGATGAAAAGGATGGTTCACAGTGATATGGCTACTGATGATGGAATGGTTGCATGAATACAATTATTTGTACTCTAATACGATGTTTGTGTTTCCTGAATGATTGTTTTGAAATGCATCCTCATCCATAAACACACTAAGGCACACACACAAACAGACAGGCAGACAGACAGACAGACAGACAGACAGACAGACAGAGAGGACAGACAAACAGTAGGTTGTTCACAGTGAGGTTGTTCACAAGATTATGGTATTCACATTAAGGCCAAAGCTAAATCCAAAGCTAAATGTATATACACTACCATTCAAAAGTTTGGGGTCACTTAGAAATGTCCTTGTTTTCGAAAGAAAAGCATTTTTTTGTCCATTAAAATAACATCAAATTGATCAGAAATACAGTGTAGACATTGTTAATGTTGTAAATGGCTATTGTTGCTGGAAATGGCTGATTTTTAATGGAATATCTACATAGGCGTACAGAGGCCCATTATCAGCAACCATCAGTCCTGTGTTCCAATGGCACGTTGTGTTTGCTAATCCAAGTTTATCATTTTAAAAGGCTAATTGATCATTAGAAAACCCCTTTGCAATTATGTTAGCACAGCTGAAAACTGTTGTGTTGATTAAAGAAGCAATAAAACTGGCCTTCTTGAGACTAGTTGAGTATCTGGAGCATCAGCAATTGTGGGTTCGATTACAGGCTCAAAATGGCCAGAAACAAATAACTTTCTTCCGTCTATTCTTGTTCTGAGAAATTAAGGCTATTCCATGCAAGAAATTGCCAAGAAACTGAAGATCTCCTACAACGTTGTGTACTACTCCCTTCACAGAACAGCGCAAACTGGCTCTAACCAGAATAGAAAGAGGAGTGGGAAGCCCCGGTGCACAACTGAGCAAGAGGACAAATACATTAGAGTGTCAGGGTTTGAGAAACAGACGCCTCACAGGTCCTCAACTGGCAGCTTTATTAAATAGTACCTGCAAAACACCAGTCTCAACGTCAATAGTGAAGAGGTTACTCCGGGATGCTGACCTTCTAGGCAGAGTTGCAAAGAAAAAGCCATATCTCAGATTGGCCAATAAAAATAAAAGATTAAGATGGGCAAAAGAACACAGACACTGGACAGAGGAAGATTGGAAAAAAGTGTTATGGGCAGACAAATTGAAGTTTGAGGTGTTCGGATCACAAAGACGAACATTTGTGAGACGCAGACCAAACGAAAAGATGCTGGAGGAGTGCTTGATGCCATCTGTCAAGCATGGTGGAGGCAATGTGATGGTCTGGGGGTGCGTTGGTGGTGGTAAAGTGGGAGATTTGTACAGGGTAAAAGGGATCTTGATGAAGGAAGGCTATCACTCCATTTTGCAACGCTATGCCATACCCTGTGGATGGCGCTTGATTGGAGCCAATTACCTCCTACAACAGGACAATGACCCAAAGCACAGCTCCAAACTATGCAATAACTATTTAGGGAAGAAGCAGTCAGCTGGTATTCTGTCAATAATGGAGTGGCCAGCACAGTCACTGGATCTCAAACCTATTGAGCTGTTGTGGGAGCAGCTTGACCGTATGGTACATAAGAAGTGCCCATCAAGCCAATCCAACTTGTGGGAGATGCTTCAGGAAGCATGGGGTGAACTCTCTTCAGATTACCTCAACAAATTGACAACTAGAATGCCAAAGGTCTGCAAGGCTGTAATTGCTGCAAATGGGGGATACTTTGACGAAAGCAAAGTTTGAAGGACACAATTATTATTTCAATTAAAAATCATTATTTCTAACCTTGTCAATGACCACATTCATTTTGCTAAATTTCCTATTCAAACTCATTTCATGTATGTTTTCATGGAAAACAAGGATATTTCTAAGTGACCCCATACTTTTGAACGTAGTGTACATAACCTTATACTATGGCCCATTACATAAACCAAAAACACAGAGACAGAACACAGCAGCTCTAGGTTTAAATAAATGTATCAATAATTATCAAAGCTAAAAGTTGTCAGTGTGCCTGTCACGACTACCGCCGAGGCTGCCTCCCCTCCTTGTTCGGGCAGGTTTCGGTGTTCGGCGTCACCGGCTTACTAGCTACTGCCGATCCATTTATCATCACTCCATTTGTCTTGTCTTCAATCACACACACCTGGTCCTTATTCCCTCATTAGTCATGGTGTAAGTGTTCCCTCTGCTTCCTTGTCTGTGTGGGTGATTGTTTATTGTGGAGATTAGTGCAGCTCGGTGGAGCTCGTGTATTGTGTATCGACGGGAGTATTTTCCCGTGTGCCTTGTATTTTCCAGTGCGCCTGTTTTGTGCCCTGGAGTGTGTTTGACGCATTTCTACGTAAACCTGTATTTTGCGGATTAAAGCCTGTTATTCTGTGATTTACCCTCCTGTGCCTGACTCCTTCAACACCACCTCATCACAGAATCACCCACCTGAATATGGAGTCAGCGGGAGAGACGCACATGCCTGGAGTCGTGGAACGGGTCCAGGAGCATTCAACTATGCTAGCCAGCTTGGGTGAAGCGATGGGTCGGGTTCTTCAGGTCGTCCAACGCCTGGAGAGGAGAGAGCCCGATCCGTCGAGACCAGCTGGTCAACCGGATCCCACCACCTACACCCCAGCACCCGGAGGCATCCAGATATCCCGACCAGGGGAGTTCGACGGGACAGCGGCGCTGTGCCAAGGATTCCTTCTCCAACTGGAGCTCTACTTCTCCAGCATCCGGCCGGTTCTATTGGAGCGGGAGAAGGTGTCTGCCCTCATCTCCTGCCTCTCGGGGAAAGCCCTGGAGTGGGCCAACGCGGTGTGGAACGAAGGAGGAGCCGCGTTGGAGAACTATGGGGAGTTCACTCGCCTCTTCCGGGTGGTCTTCGATCACCCGCCCAAGGGTCGAGAGGCGGGCGAGCAGCTGGTCCACCTGAGGCAGGGGACGAGGACTGCGCAGGACTTCGCATTGGAGTTTCGAACTCTGGCAGCTGGGTCCGGGTGGAACGAGCGGGCCCTGATCGACCAGTTCCGGTGGCATCTGCGAGAGGACGTCCGACGGGAGCTAGCCTGCCGTGACACCATGTTGTCCTTCTCGCAACTGGTGGACATGGCCATTCATTTGGACAACCTGCTGGAAACCAGAGGACGTCCCGGAGGAGGTCTGCCCGTTTCCATCCCGGCCGACTCGGATCCAGAACCGATGGAGATGGGTGGAACTGCTAGCCGAGAGAGCGGAGGACGACAGCGCCAGTGTCACACTGGTGGCACGAAGGGACATTTCACCACACGTTGTCGTCAACGCTCTTCTGGGTTTGGAGGCAGCAGGAAGGGCACTCTCACATCAACCCAGGTATCGAACACCCACACTCGTTCAGAGCCCTCTGCTGCACACTGTAAAATACACATCTCCTTTCCTGAGCACATGGTAGTTCCACAGTGTAAGGCGCAAGTCGATTCAGGCGCAGCTGGGAACTTTATGGACAGGGCATTCGCACACCGTATAGGCATTCCATTGATTCCCCTATCCATTCCACGCCCCATCAGAGCACTTGGTAGTCGACCATTAGGGTCTGGGTTGGTTAAGGAAGTTACTGCACCAGTCACCATGATTACCCAGGAGACTCATTGTGAGCAGGTTACTTTTTCCATTATTGATTCTCCTGCTTTCCCTGTGGTATTAGGTATCCCTTGGCTAGCACTCCACAACCCCACCTTCTCATGGCCGCAGAAGATTCTCACGGGGTGGTCGCGAGAGTGTCAGGGTAGCTGTCTAGGTGTTTCCGTTGGTGCAACCATGGTGGAAAGTCCAGACAGTACCTCCACCGTGCGCATTCCCCCTGAATACCTCGATCTGGCGCAAGCGTTCTCTAAAACGCAGGCGACTAAATTACCACCTCATCGGGCGGGGGATTGCGCGAAAAACCTCTGGATAGACGCTGTACCTCCCAGGAGTCATATATACCCCCTGTCACAGGCTGAAACGGTGGCTATGGAAACATATATCACCGAGTCCCTGCGCCAGGTGTATATATGTCCCTCCACTTTACCTGCCTCCTCAAGTATCTTCTTTGTGAAAAAGAAGGACGGAGGTCTGCGCCTGTGCATTGATTATCGACCACTGAACAGGGAGACGATAAGATTTAGTTACCCTCTCCCCCTCATTCCTTCAGTGATTGAATCAATGCATGGGGCGCGCTTCTTCACCAAATTAGATCTCAGGAGTGCGTACAACCTGGTGTGTATCCGAGAGGGAGATGAGTGGAAGACAGCATTCAGCACAACCACGGGGCATTATGAATACCTGGTGATTTCCTATGGTTTGATGAATGCTCCCTCAGTTTTCCAGTCCTTTGTGAACGAGGTGTTTCGGGACATGCTTGGTCGCAGTGTAGTGGTCTACATCGATGACATCCTGGTGTATTCCGCTACGCGCGCCGAGCATGTGTCCCTGGTTCGCAAGGTGCTGGCCCGACTGTTGAAAAATGACCTTCATGCTAAGGCAGAGAAGTGTATGTTTTTCCAGCAGTCCGTCTCCTTCCTTGGATACTGCATTTTCCACCTAAGGTGTGGAGATGGAGGGAGATCACATTTCAGCCGTGCGTAATTGGCCGACTCCAACCACGGTTAAGGAGGTGCAGCGCTTCCTTGGCTTTGTAAACTACTATCGGAGGTTTATCTGGGGCTTTGGCAAGGTCGCAGCTCCCATTACCTCCCTGTTGAAGGGTGGGCCGTCCCGGCTCCGCTGGTCTGCTGAGGCTGACCAGGCCTTCAGCAAACTGCGGGGTCTGTTCACCTCAGCCCCAGTACTGGCCCACCCTGATTCATCACTACCGTTCGTAGTGGAGGTGGATGTGTCCGAGGTTGGGATAGGAGCTGTCCTGTCTCAACGCTCAGGTACGCCACCCAAGCTCCGCCCCTGTGCGTTCTTCTTGACGAAGCTCAGCCCGGCGGAGCAGAACTACGGCGTTGGTGATTGGGAGCTGTTGGCTGTTGTCCGAGCTTTGACCGTGTGGAGGCATTGGCTCGAGGGGGCAAAACACCCTTTCCTCGTCTGGACGGACCACCTTAACCTGGAGTACATCCGGGCAGCGAGGAGGCTGAATCCTCGCCAGGCCAGGTGGGCCCTATTCTTCACCCGGTTTGATTTCACTCTATCATACATCCCGGGTACGAAGAACGTGAAGGCAGATGCGCTGTCCCGGCTGTATGACACAGAGGAGAGGCCCAGCAACAACACTCCCATACTGCCGGCCTCCTGCATTGTGACGCCGGTAGTATGGGCGATGGATGCGGATATAGAGCAGGCATTACGCACGGATCCCTCTCCACCTCAGTGTCCAGATGGGCTACAGTACGTGCCTGCTCTTATCCGTGATCGTCTGATCTACTGGGCACACACGTCACCCTCCTCTGGTCACCCAGGTATCGGCCGTACAGTGCGCTGCCTGACCGGACAATACTGGTGGCCTACCTTGGCTAAGGACGTGAGGGTGTATGTCTCCTCCTGCTCAGTGTGCGCCCAGAGTAAGGCACCTAGGCACCTCCCAGCTGGTAAGTTACAACCTTTACCAGTTCCACAACGACCATGGTCTCACCTAAGTGTTGATTTTCTAACTGATCTTCCCCTCTCCCAAGGTAACACCACCATCCTGGTCGTTGTGGACCGCTTTTCTAAAGCCTGCCGCCTCCTTCCTCTGCCCGGTCTCCCCACGGCTCTGCAAACTGCGGAGGCCCTGTTTACACATGTCTTCCGGCACTACGGGTTACCAGAGGTTATAGTGTCTGACCGAGGTCCCCAGTTCACATCTAAGGTCTGGAAGGCGTTCATGGAACGTCTGGGGGTCTCGGTCAGTCTGACCTCTGGGTTCCACCCCGAGAGTAATGGGCAGGTGGAACGGGTAAATCAGGACGTGGGTAGGTTCCTGCGATCCTACTGCCAGGACCGGCCGGGGGAGTGATCGGTGTTCTTGCCATGGGCAGAATATGCCCAGAACTCTCTCCGCCACTCCTCCACTAACCTAATTCCTTTCCAGTGTATTCTAGGTTACCAACCGGTTCTGGCACCGTGGCACCAGATACAGACCGAGGCTCCTGCGGTGGATGACTGGTTTCGGCGTGCGGAGGAGACGTGGAATGCTGCCCACGTTCACCTCCAACGTGCCGTGCGTCGTCAGAAGGCCAACGCTGACCGCCACCGCAGTGAGGCCCCCGTCTTTGTACCGGGGGATCGGGTCTGGCTCTCGACCCGGAATCTGCCCCTCCGCCTGCCCTGCCGGAAGCTGAGCCTGTGGTTTGTGGGGCCGTTCAAAGTCCTGAGGAGAGTCAACGAGGTCACTTATAGGTTATTACTTCCCCCTGATTACCGTATTAACCCCTCGTTTCATGTGTCTCTCCTCAGGCCGGTGGTAGCTGGTCCGCTCCAGGAGGCTGAGGTGCGGGAGATCCCTCCACCTCCTCTGGACATCGAGGGGGCCCCGGCGTACTCTGTCCGTTCCATCCTGGATTCGAGGCGTCGGGTGGGGGGCCTTCAGTACCTCGTGGAGTGGGAGGGGTACGGTCCGGAGGAACGGTGCTGGGTCCCGGTGAGGGATATCCTCAATCCCTCCATGTTACGGGATTTCCACCGTCGCCATCCAGCTCGCCCTGCTCCGCGTCCTACTGGCCATCCCCGAGGCCGTTGTCGGCGCGCTGCTGGAGCCGCGCGTCAAGGGGGGGGTACTGTCACAACTACCGCCGAGGCTGCCTCCCCTCCTTGTTCAGGCAGGTTTCGGCATTCGTCGTCACCGGCTTACTAGCTACTGCCGATCCCATTCTCATCACTCCACTTGTCATGTCTTGTCTTGTCAATCACACACACCTGGTGCTCATTCCTCTAATTAGTATGTGTATAAGTGTTCCCTCTGTTGCCCTTGTCTTTGTGAGTGATTGTTTCATTGTGAGAGCGAGTAGCTCGGTTGAGCTACTCTTCCATTTGTTATTGCCAAGGTGGAATATTTCCCTTGTGATAGTTTCGTTTGGACGCTTGGTGCCTCCATCCTGCTCCTCATGGCCTATAGGCAGAAACGTAATCAGGAAACACTCGTGGTAAAGACGTTGGTCTGACCAATCGGAATCTATGCTTCAAGACTGTTTTGATCACGCGGAATGGGAAATGTTCTGGGTCGCCTCTGGGAATAGTATTGACGTATACACTGACTTGGTGTCCGGGTTCATCAGGAAGTGCATAGATGATGTTGTTCCTACTGTGACAATTAGAACAAAAACCGTGGATAGATGGCAGCATTCACACAAAATTGAAAGCGCGAACCACCGCTTTTAACCACGGCAAGGTGACTGGGAACATGGACGTGTACAAACAGACCGGCTATTACCTCGGTAAGTCAATCAAAGAGGCTAAACATCAGTACACTGACAAAGTGGAGTCGTAATTCAACGGCTCAGACACGAGACGCATGTGGCAGGGACTCCAGACAATCGTGGATTATAAAGGGAAAGCCAGCCACGTCGCGGACACCGACACCTCACTCCCAGACAAGCTTCTTCACCCGCTTTCAGGAAAACAACACAGAGCCACCGACGTGGGCCCCCGCAGGTGGTGAAGGTAGGAAACAACACCTCCGCTACGCTGATCCGCAACATGGAGGCCCCACCATGGTGTGTGCTCAGCCCCCTCCTGTACTCCCTGTTCACCAATGACTGCGTGGCTACGCACGTGTCCAACTCAATTTATGAATTATAAAAGTGTTGAATACAAAGTGTTGACAGTGCTGAGTAAGAACTTAAACATGAACTCACTAATAAAAACAGCATCTCTTTGTTGTATTCGTTGACAGTCTCTCTCTAGTCATGGTTTTAAAAGTTTTGAAATCTCACAGTATCAACTTTGCTGTAGCTTTCTTTTATGCCTACTACGCTACTGCAGACACGATCATCTGAGCCATCCGATTGGCCAGAGGTAGGCCTATAGTTCACTTATTTGCTCTCTGGGCCCGCCAGGAAGACAGAGTTTGTACCTTCAGACAAATTAAATGGTTCAAAATGGAAACAGTTCGCCTAACCGGAGCGCAGGGCAACTGAATCGGGTGCACCTACCGCCAACAGCCCGAGACAAATAAAAAAAATAGTAACACAAGGCTTATTGTTTTTTGCAATTGACTAGGAATACCTTGGTGATCGACAAATCAATCGCGTTTGACCGG
This sequence comes from Coregonus clupeaformis, assembly GCF_020615455.1. Taxonomy (NCBI): domain Eukaryota; kingdom Metazoa; phylum Chordata; class Actinopteri; order Salmoniformes; family Salmonidae; genus Coregonus; species Coregonus clupeaformis. Next base: position 25,062,671 of record NC_059194.1, on the reverse strand, counting down.
TTGGTTACCACTTCTCTAGAAAGTTGAGTGAATTTCAATCTCGTGCATCTCTCTGTGGGCTGATATTTCTGTGCCGCAGTCCCGGGGAGCTGCGCGGAAGTCTCGGCTACTGCAAGCTCCCCGAGACTGCCGCGCAGAAATATCAGCCTACAGAGAGAAGCACGAGATTGAATTTCACTCAAGAGGGAACATTGATTGTAACATGTGCTTTTCCTCTCCAGAGCTCCGTGAGAGACAGACTGGTGGGTGGCCAGTCTCCTCAATACAAAGGATCTTATGGAGGCTTCATAGTGATTGGTACATGAGTTTCACTATTCTATATCATTACTAGGAGCATGAGTTTTTACTGAACATATGACGTGACCAGGAAAAACTATTTATGGCCCAGAGTAAGGAAATACTCCCATCTTCTATTATTACACAAACATTTTTCAGGGTCAGACAGGCAGACATACCTCCATCAAGGTGTTGGTCTGTGTATCAGGATGATTCTGAATCATAGAAATACAATGACTAGAATGACCCCTCCCCTTCAAGTCATGGTACTGTGATGTGTGGATCAGCAGCCATACTGAGTGTACCCATGCCAGGAATGCTATTTCTATGCCCAGCTTGCCAATGGGCTATATCCCACTGTGGGTTGTTTTGTATGTGACTGGTTGTACTGTTATAATATACTGTATATTCTGCCAGGGGTCTAAAGAATAATGCTACATTTAGGTAACTGATATGTTTTAAAAGTTTGTCATGTTGTAGGTTGCTTTGTGGATGGAGTGGCTGAGGGACAGATAGACGCACAGATGCAGCCCATCTCTGCATTACGTCTACTGGTAAACAACGACTCTGACATGTGGGTTCTGCTCAGCGAGGTGAGCTGTGTGTGTGTATGAGGAAGTGACAGGAAATTGTTTTTTTATTAGTCAGTCAATGGTTGACTAGATTTAAATGTGTTTTCAAACAACTTCTAGGTGCTCAACTGAAAGAGGAAGGGGGCTTGTTTCCCTAGAAAAACATGTCACATTCCTACCTAGTTCCCGCTCTAAACTTAGAGGGACTCTGTGAACTTATTCACAATAATAATCAGTATCCTTGGTACCTTCAGTAGCTCTGACGTCAATCACTATCAACAGATATGAGAACAAACCATAACATTCTGTAACTAGTCTAGTGACCACCCGTCCACAAATGAGTGTCACAAAAAGAGCATGGGAAATCATGTGTATTACAGAATGGGAAAACATTACATTTACATTTTACATTTTAGTCATTTAGCAGACACTCTTATCCAGAGCAACTTACAGTTAGTGAGTGCATACATTTTTCATACTGGCCCCCCGTGGGAATCGAACCCACAACCCTGGCGTTGCAAACGCCATGCTCTACCAACTAAGCATTCATTAAGTTAATTAGTAATAACCGCTCATGCTTCTCCCTGTCTGTCAGATATTTATTCAACTTTGATAAGGGTAATAGAGAGAAGAAACCTTGGAGGGCATGCGGCACTCGCCTGTGACTCAACAACTGGAACAGTGACCTATATTGGACATGGACAGTCAATGCAGTTCCTCCAAGAGCCTCACCTGCTACTGTATGGAAGCACACACACACACTCTGTGGATGTTCTCTTTGCGCACAACAGAGAATTGTTCAACCTTTGACTATAATGTGAATCTGGAGGAGAAAGTGTGTTTTTCTGTTCCTAAATGAGTTTGTCAATCAACTTGAGCACTTCTACATTTGTGGAAGACTTTATACTGGGCACCAGTTTTCAGCTGTGGTTTTAGTCTCAGTTGTCTAGAGGGAAAACATGATTAACATGTACAGGGCTATACTAGAGTGTAAGAACGACAGTTCAGTGATTGGATTGATACACTCGGTGAGTAATGGATGCAATGTACTATGTTGTGTTTGAGAACAAATATGGAGTGGTGCAATTGTTTGTATGAGTGTATTATTGACACTGTTTGCGCAAGTGTGTGTGTGTTCATGTTTCTGGCCAAAATGCTGTAGATCAGGTTCATTCCTCAAGTAGCTTTTCTGCCATAGGTGCATTTCGTTGTTAATCTTCTGTTATGTTTCTGGTACTGAGCTGCTAGTTTCAATGGGGATCACTGGAGCGCAGCCACTCCACATGTATATACAGTATGTATGTGTTACTATGTGCTGTAAATAAATAAATAAAACATGAAAGCATTCTTGATTGTGGATAACAGTTTAACTGCTTGGCAAATTCTCATTTTTTCCCAACCCTTACAGTAGATAGAAAACACAGGTTACCTCTACTCTCTAAAAACAAGAACATTGTCTGACATTACATCCCCTACTTATTTTTACAGATATAACCAAGTTGATGAGTAGTATTTGCTCAATCTCTCCCCACGTTTGGTCTCTAGTTTACTCAGACTAGCAGACAGAAACAGATAATGTTCCCCAGCACAAGTCTAACAGCTGGGTCAACTCAACAATCACTTCTATGGAGACTATATGGGGAGATTCTTAATTGGTTTTCCTCTCCTCCGGATTTGTCAAAAAACTTCCTCGTTAGCCGGCGGGAGAATACATCTGTGTATCATCGGCTGGAGGAGGCAATCAAGGAGATGGCAAACTCATCCTTTCACCTTATAACTAAGAAACTCCTACATATGGCGACCACTTATCGGTATCCAGCTCACAGAGGACTGAGTCGAGGAGAGGACAGACTTTTTCCAAATTGAGAATTAATGGATTGACCTTAAAAAGGGATTGACCCTCAATCTAGGGATTTGTATGTCAACTGAATATCAGGCTACCACAGGCCCATGTAGAGTGTGCCAGATTCTGAAATATAATGTTAACTACAAGAACATGTTCCAGATTGTTGTGAGATACTGAGCCTTCTTAGCTGCTGACATACAATACCTCTACATTTCAACAGATACATTTACAACATGACGTCACAATGAGACGCAGAATATCAAAACTCAAAGCTGGCTGTGCCTCATTTGTCCTTCCGGACACCCTTAGAGCCCCTGTGGAAGGGTGGAAGATGGAGATATCGTTTAGTGAGAGAGGAATATGAGGAGACTACACAAGGGGAGAGGAATACCACCACAGACACTCAATCAAAAAGGCAAATAAAACAGTTTTATTAAAACAAATGTTGAAAAGAGCAACATAATGGTCAAATGTACACACCGGCGACACAGTGCATACACAGCAGGTTTAGGGTGACTTCCTCTGGATCATAAATGCAATGAATTAACTTTCTTCACCAGTGATTCATATGAGCAAGCCCCAAATGGTTCATTCAATTACAATTTATTTGAGCTAATACAAGGGCTGAGCTCTGTTTTAACAAATTGTTTGTTTGAGGAAAACTTTGGCAGTGGAGAGAAGTAATCATCATTGCAATTGAGCCTAGATCTAAAAGCATAGTCTAATAATATTGATGACAAACACAATATTAAAACATGACAATCTAAATTAAATAATTTAGCCTTAGGGTTGCAAAATTCCAGCAACTTTCCCCAAATTCCCTGGTATTCCAGAAAAAGGATAAGCAGGACATTTGTGAATACTCCAACCGGGATTAATGGAAAACCTGAGAATTTTGGGAAAGTTACCAGACATTTGCAACCCAAACTACTAGGCAATCTGAAATGACACAGTTCCCTTGTCTCTTCCTCCAGGTGAGGTTATGTGTAGTAACAGGTAATAAACATATACACCCCAAAATAACATAATGTCGGATACAACAACTGTGCAACAATGACAGCAATACTGTAACAAATACAAAAGGGAAAAAGTAACCCAACTTGAGCTTCACTGAAAAAAACGTAAAGGTGGCGAAGTGAGGGGAGGGTCTAGGGTTGTCATGATGACAAAGGCATAAACTCTACCAGTTGTAGTTCGGGGGCGGTTATGGAGTGGTATACAGGTTATGAGGGATTTGGCTGAAGGTAGAGGGGGCCAGGGGAGGAGGGTTGGTTAAGGAGGGTAGGGGGGGGTTCCTGGCTGGTCGCTTACTTTCGTTTGCTCTTGGTGTCAGTGGTCTGGAACACGCTGGAGGCAGACATGAGGTTCTCGATATACTGACCCAGAACCTGGTTCTCAGACTTCAACTTCAGGTTCTCCTCCTTCACTGCATCCACACGCGATGACAGGTCTGACAATGACAACAATGATTTTCAAGGAACTGCATTAACTGTAACATTATTTACTGATGCTTTCGCCTGTCTGTCTGCACATATCCAGCTGTCTCACCTTCTAGAGTGTGCTGAAGCTCCAACACCTGGTTTATAAGCCTTGTCTTTTCTTCCAGCTCAGCCTGATTCTCCATGTCACCTACAACACACACACAGTGAATTTATTTACAAACATGTCCACAGCAATCACATGCTGCTGGCATTTCACATTTCCCAGAAGTGTGTCTCTTACCGTCCCCATCGGAGCTCATGGCGAAGTACACGTCTTCCTTTTTGGAATGCAGGGCTGCGACTTACAGGGGCACTGGAAGTGGACAACAATAAATGTGAAGGAAGGCAAGGGTCAATGGCCCCATGACTGACGTGTTCAACTCTATTATGTAGTTCAGAAAAGTCGAGGTTTGTGACAACATGGCGCCTACATGTGTGGATTGATTAATAACCGTTTTAGGATTGATTGACTTGCTGTAAATAATTAAATACAATCAACGGTCTCTACAGGTAGGCCTACATTTGATGGCACTGTTCCCACTGCTCCATTCAATTCGCCATCCAAGTGGTACACTTCCACTTGTGATTATGTTAGTTGTTGGCAACATTTCAACATTTCCTTTCAGTTACTTTAAAGGGGCAATCTTGGGATTGCGACATCCATTTTTGGACTTTTAATTATGTAAAATTAATGATATAGCTATACCCTTTAATTCTTGGATGGTCAGTCCTTGCATTACATTTCCATTTGAGTAATTTAGCAGATGCTCTTTTCCAGAGTGACTTACAGTAGTGAGTGCATACATTTATACTTTTTTCGTACAGTGGCGCACTCCCGAGTGGCGCAGTGGTCTAAGGCACTGCATCGCAGTGCTAGCTGTGCCACTAGAGATCCTGGTTCGAATCCAGGCTCTGTCGTAGCCGGCCACAACCGGGAGACCCATGGGGCGGCGCACAATTGGCCCAGTGTCGTCCAGGGTAGGGGAGGGAATGGCCGGCAGGGATGTAGCTCAGTTGGTAGAGCATGGCGTTTGCAACGCCAGGGTTGTGGGTTCGATTCCCACAGGGGGCCAGTATGAAAAATTGTATGCACTAACTGTAAGTCGCTCTGGATAAGAGCGTCTGCTAAATGACTAAAATGTAAATGTAAAATGTACAGGTCCCTGTGGGAATCAAACCCACAACCCTGGTGTTGCAAGCGCCATGCTCTACCAAATGTGCCAAGGATCTCATGGATGGTCAGTCCTTGCACAGCTCCGTCTCTGAATATGAGAGTGGTTACATCTCTCCAGCCCCATCCCTCAGCTGTTTACCAAAACAGTGGCGGGGTTTTCGTTTTGTTGTTGTTTGAAATGCAGATTTCCCATTTAATGTCTTTACATAATATACACGTGCTGGCTGCAAGACTATTACCCTATTATTACCCTAACCCTAGCTTTGAGCAGAGAGATAACGAGATAGCTAGGTAGCTACTGGCTAAATTACCTAGCTAGTTACCATGCTAGCTAACGTTAGCTAAAGAATGGCATTTTGTCTGCCCGTAGTCACAATAAGCAAATCTAGAAACACTTGTCCACCCAAATGTATGTTATGCTACCGGTAATGTTATGAATCATGTTCTTCTACCGGCGTCCAGGCTTAGCACCAAAGTTAGCCACGTTAGCAGGCTAGTTAGCCGGTTAGCTAATCTTGCTAGCTACGCCGACAGAGGCCAGCTGGCGAAACAATAACAAACCCTGACAGACCTCTCTTATTTGCTACCCAGAACAATACTTTCTACAAAACCATTAAAACAGCACAAATCGACATTGACAGAAAATATGTAACTTACTTACCCTCAAAGACCAAGAAAATTATTGAATGTTGTGCTGAAATGGAAAATGACAGGAAAAATACAACAATCCTGCCAGCAGCTGCTCAATATATCTAGCGCTTCATTCGTGTGATGTGTCACGTGTGTCCGCTAGGGGGGGTCCTCGTCGTCGTCTTCTTCGATGAGGTTTAACGGCGGTTGGCATCCAATAAATGTTGCATTACCGCCACCTACTAGACTGGAGTATAACTCCCTTATACTTTGCTTAAAAAAAAAATAATAATTCCAACAAATACCCTACCATCTAACACTACACTCACAAAAATAAAATAATAAGAAGAATAATTATTACCATACTCCACTATTTAAATCTATTCATTCCTACTTCAGGCCAACAGCCTGAAAGGATGGGACACCACCACATAACACACCCTGTAACTCTTCTGATGTCAAGTCTCGCACACCCAAATACCTCTCTGCAGCTGCCACCACAACCTATATTTTCTGCGACTTACGTTTCATCCCTGCAGTACAGTTGATAACCATTGCTATAAATGCCAAAAATCCAATCTTACTGAAACATATATAACTTGTTGATTTATCCCTCTTTACTGGTACATATCTACTATTCACACCACTCCTCTCAGGATCCCTCCCCCTTGACCCATCTTCCTCTACTTTCTTCACTGCCTCAGCATAAGACAACTTCTGCACTACTCTAACCCTGGAAACCTCAACCTGCCTCTCACACCGGACATTTCGGATCCCCAGCCCCATGGGCACCCCTACAATTAACACATACCACTACTTTCCCCAATGCTACACATTCCTTTGTCTCATGCCTTTCTGCACACCGAGGAACCTCCCTCCTACACACTGCTGTCACATGCCCATAAGCTTGACACTTGTAACAACGTAATGTATTCGGCACAAAAGCTGGTACCGGAAAGCATATATATCTATTGGGGATTTATTATTCTCCTAAACTGATGGGATGACTAACTTAGAAAGAATGCATTCTTGACTGGGCTAATGTAGGCTGTGACACCTGGCAAGGCTGTGATTGATGTGAAGAGCTGTTTTAGGGGTTAAAATAAGATAAGGATTGTGTCTTCAAATGCTAGACTATAATAGTTATTTGTGACCTGTGAGCCTTCCTCTGACGTAGGAATGATGTCTAAGGGAGCTGGCTCTTCTCACTATGATAGGTTGTTATGATAATCTTGTGCCTGGCTGAAGTGTGTAACAAATGGCGCCGAAGAGATGAGACCAACCTCTGAATCAATGGATTGGCTGAGTAAGTTTAAACCACACTCAGTCCTTTACTCTAATTGGCCAGCAGAGAAGTGGGAAACTCCCTCTGTCAGAGTATTTGGGTATTGTTTCTGGAACAATGAGTTAGTTCTCTGGAGTGTCCTGCGAGACATCTCAGAGAGTCCGTATATACGAAACATCATATTTACCATTGAAGGTTTTTGCATTAATTAAAATAACTAGTATACCTTAGAAGTCGTGTTGACCTCTTTTGTTCCTAATACCAGATTTGAATTGACGCGACTTTGACATATCCTAACATCACTTTGTCGGGCAAAGACAACATCAAAACTCAAAAGAACAGACAATGACTCTTCTGTTTCTCCACTCACGCCACCCTGTCTGCGTCGCACCAAACGACGAGCATCACAAACACCGGAAATCTTCCCCTTCAGTTGGTCAGCTTTCACATTTACCGCTACCCCAGTAATCACGCCTTTCAATGGCGCCCTTTTCTTGAGAGCAAAACAATTAACATCTCTTTCCCCATTCGTTTAACACAGAGCACCTTCTCCCTCTGACCAGCAGAAACACAAACAATTATCACTAGACCACTTCTGGTTACCCTCACCGATTCCATAGCACCCAACTCTGTTTTCACCCACCCTGAAACCACAAATGGATCAGCCAAAAGGCAAGGGTCCACTTTTTCCAAAAACTTCTCTCCTACTGTCACAGACTCATCTTTATCCTGACCCTCCGTGCAAACCTCGGGCTCCGAGAACTTCACCACACCTCCCACCTCCGATACTTCGCCCTCATTCACTTCCATTTCTACTCCTGTCTTCAACTCACTCTGCTTACACTTTCTACCATTCTTCTTTAACAAACCATCTCCATTTTCTCTGCCCTCTTCCTCCCTCTCTCTCTTAGACCTCCTCTGGCTCTCTTTTTCCGTCCATTCCTCCTCCGTATTCCAAGTATAACTCTCCTGACATACATGCCTTATCTAGGGACGCCACTTAACCTGCTGTCACATTCTCCGTACAATCAGCACGAACCCTCAGGATGTCCACAAGTTGTTTTGGAACAACATCAGACAAACATTCCACCATGTTGTTCCCATCTTTCACCGCTAGGGGGTGACATAAAATAGATTATTAAAACCAGAGCATAATTTAGCTACAGCAGCTACAAATGTATTTGTCCTGATTGTTGCCATTATTGCGAGCCCCTTTGCAACAATGTCACAGGGGATCGATGACATTGCATTTTGTTGTTACAAAGTTACAATATTTGCAATTTCTCTGCTTTGACTAGACAGTTTGACACAGACAGGAAAAAGCATGGTCAAACCCTTTTTTTTTTTTTTTAAGATTATATTTTATTTTGGAGTTTCACAGGTGTATAGCACAAAACAGAAATGTCACCAACATAGCATTTTCCCCATCCATTTGTTTATATTAATTGCTAATGTGTTTACATCATAGAAACCATTTTGTAAAAGTATTCAAGAAGAATGCCATGAAGAATACCGACTGTGCTCAGCACAGACAAGCAGAATAAGGCACCCAAAGTCATGTAAAACCCAGGCAACCTAGAAATACAAGGTAAGCTGCATTAGAGTCCAGTTCACGTATTCATTTTCAGGGGAAGGTAGGGTACAGATTAAGCCATGTTCATTTTTTCAGGCAATCCTACCTTTTTTTAGTGGACATGACATATCCATTGAAATACATTTGTCGAGCCACCATATACACAACACCTCCAAGAACTGCAAGCGCTTGGAAGACACAAATGTACAGTATGTAATGGTATTTTATGGTACAAAATGTAAGGAATGCCCTAAAACATTCTCAGACATACAGTATTACCTTCACTGAAGAGCAGTCCAGAAGTCCACAGCACCACTAGGAAGACTGGGTACAACTCAACATTGTTCTGACTAGGGATGCAGTAGAACAATGACACACACACACACACACATCAGCATTGAGTTATGCAGACACAACATTTAATCTAAAATCAATAAAGTTTTGAATTCTTACTGTGCCCTGAATGTTCTCTCAAACTCTGGTGGTCCAGTGACAGCGGGCGGCATGACCTTGTGTGTCATTCTCGCCAGCCCCACCTGTCTCGCCAGGTACCCTGAGGAAGATACCCCAACAACACTTCAATCTTACAAACTCAACATTATATTTACACAATATAGGCCTTCATGGTTCTGTTCCCATAAGCAGGGGCATAGATATTCGTGTAGTCAACCATATTGCAGTGTAAGGCCTGAAAGTTTAGTTTGCTTACCCATTTGTAGGGCAGAAAACAGAGACACGGCAGCCAGCAGAAGGGGTATTTCCAAAGTCATGATTTTAGTATAGTTTTAGCCTAAGACAGATAGGGTTTGTCCACTGTTATAACACCAGGTTGGTTTGCGTAACTTCCTTAGGGAAAGTCACACCCATTGTCAACAAGTCTGTTCTTGTATTATGAATGCTCCAGAGCTGAGTTTCTATAACCCGCCCATAATATTGAGGAGGGGTTGTTTTAGGAGGCTGAGTGAAAACAGGTGGCTGTCCACTTCTGATAGCAAAAATAAATATACAGTAGGCCTATATACATAAATTTTATTTTATTTTAATTTTATATACATTATTACTCACATTCAGTATTGTATACAGTATGCATATAGTCATTCAGTGTAGTAGGCTATATTGTCAGAAGAACTTGGATAATGTTGGAGGTGACATAATGACCTCACTGTGATTTGATGCCCTTTAGATCTTTGCCCAGTGACCCACCGCATGCTTTGGTTGTATAGTGATCGACAGGCACTATGCAGCTCAATATGAGTGATGTCAGCGCCTCTTAAAGGTGCTGCATGGTCAATCAGATATCTGCATTGGCCGTGCAGCATTTACGGTGATACAGCCTCTGCAGAAGTCAGGGCATTCATACTTCTTGTGCTTCGCGGAGCAGTGCAGAGCTGTTGTGAAGGAAGTTGTCAAGGAAGTGAGTTTGTGTTTATACAGGACCTCCCGCCCCCACCTACCATCAAGTAATCATGTCAATGCGGAGCTATAACGGAGCCGATGAAGTGTCGAGTGGAGATGAGAGTGAGAAGAATCGGATTTCAGTGGCGAATGCAAAAGGAAATAAGAGAAATAAAATGGAGGTTAAATCCAAACCAAGTTCTGAGTCTTTTTTGGTTGTAATAAGGGTTTTGGATCGATGTTGTTACCTGGGAGATCCGTTTGAAGTCTATTAAAATTATGGATGCATTGGATGAGAATAACGAGAAGTGGGCTTATTTTGTTTTTGTGTGTTTCTATGGAACAGAAGGAGCGTGCTTTGCGCCTCAACAAGATTTCGGATTGGAATGTGTAGTGTGTGGATCTTCGAAGCAGGGCGCCTACGAAGGGTGTTATCTCTGGGGTGGCGCTAGAAGTAAATGCGAAGGATATACGTGAGGAATTGGATCAAGTGGTTGGTGCACAACGACTGACCCGCATGGTAGATTGAGTGTGGAAGCCCACTCCATAAGCCCACTCCATCCATTCTATTCTTTTTTGATGAAGAGTCTCACTTGTCACGTGTATTTGGGTTATATGAGATTCCCTGTGAGAGCCTCGTGCCCAAACTCAAGCAGTGTGATAAATGTACATTATTTGGTCATGTGTCAAGTGCATTCGGAAAGTATTCGGACCCCTTGACTTTTTCCACATGTTGTTACGTTGCAGCCTAATTCTAAAATTGATGAAATACAACATTTTCCTTGTCAACCTGCACACAATACCCCATAATGACAAAGCGAAAACAGGTTTTTTGACATTTTTACAAATGTATTAAAAATAAAAAACAGAAATACCGTATTTACATAAACATTCAGACCCTTTGCTATGAGATTCGAAATTGAGCTCAGGTTTTATTTTATTTATTTATTTAACCTTTATTTAACCAGGTAAGCCAGTTGAGAACAAGTTCTCATTTACAACTGCGACCTGGCCAAGATAAAGCAAAGCAGTGCGATAAAAACAACAACACAGAGTTACATATGGGGTAAAACAAAACATAAAGTCAAAAATACAACAGAAAATATATATACAGTGTGTGCAAATGTAGCAAGTTATGGAGGTAAGGCAATAAATAGGCTATAGTGCAAAATAATTACAATTAGTATTAACACTGGAATGATAGATGTGCAAGAGATGATGTGCAAATAGAGATACTGGGGAGCAAATTAGCAAAATAAATAACAATATGGGGATGAGGTAGTTGGGTGGGCTAATTTCAGATGGGCTGTGTACAGGTGCAGTGATCGGTAAGGTGCTCTGACAACTGATGCTTAAAGTTAGTGAGGGAGATAAGTGTCTCCAGCTTCAGAGATTTTGGTGCATCCTGTTTCCATTGATCATCCTTGAGATGTTTCTACAACTTGATTGGAGTTCACCTGTGGTAAATTCAATTGATTGGACATGATTTGGAAATGCACACACCTGTCTATATAAGGTCCCACAGTTGACAGTGCATGTCAGAGCGAAAGCCATGAGGTCGAAGGAATTATCCGTAGAGCTCTGAGACAGGATTGTGTCGAGGCACAGATCTGGGGACAGGTACCAAAACATTTCTGCAGCATTGAAGGTCCCCAAGAACACAGTGGCCTCCATCATTCTTAAATGGAAGAAGTTTGGAACCACCAAGACTCTGCCTAGAGCTGGCCGCCCGGCCAAACTGAGCAATCGGGGGAGAAGGGCCTTGGTCAGGAAGGTGACCAAGAAGCCGATGGTCACTCTGACAGAGCTCCAGAGTTCCTCAGAGGAGATGGGAGACTAGTGGGGATCAGGGAAAAGCTGAACGGAGCAAAGTACAGAGAGATCCTTGATGAAAACCTGCTCCAGAGCGCTCAGGACCTCAGACTGGGGCGAAGGTTCACCTTCCAAAAGGACAATGACCTTAAGCACACAGCCAAGACAACGCAGGAGTGGCTTCGGGACATGTCTCTGAATGTCCTTGAGTGTCCCAGCCAGAACCCGGACTTGAACCCGATCGAACATCTCTGGAGTGACCAGAAAATAGCTGTGCAGTGACGCTCCCCATCCAACATGACAGAGCTTGATAGGATCTGCAGAGAAGAATGGGAGAAATTCCCCAAATACAGGTGTGCCAAGCTTGTAGCATCATACCCAAGAAGACTCGAGGCTGTAATCACTGCCAAAGGTGCTTCATCTAAGTACTGAGTAAAGGGTTTGAATACTTATGTAAATTTAATATTTCAGTTATTTAATACATTTGCAAAATTATTTGGCCCAAATATTTGAAGAAGTAATGGTAGTAGGAGTAGAGACAGAATATGATGTTCCTTGTCAACACAGGGATCCTGACATGTTACATGTTAAGAAGGTGGACTTTGTAGCGTTTATTACTTAAATTATCAACTGCACAGCGCAAACGGAGAGCAAATCGGAACAAATAGGCATCATTGTGAGTGCGGTTGAGCGTTTTTGGGGACTTTTGATGCATTACAAGGAGTCCTGTCGATGAATGAATGGGGCCCCACCGTAATGAAAATATCTTATTTTTGTTTTCTTTCAATACCCGGTACAGTAGGTGGCGGCAATACACCAATAGGTGTAGTCTGGCATAAAAATTTAAAGAAGAAGAAGAAAAGCGAGCTGAGGCAAGCAATGGAGTGGTAGATGAAGTGCTGAATATTACAAAAACGACCGCAACACTTCAATTCTCTGCGCGTGTCATCCACAGCAACCTCCACTATGGACAGCGATGACGATATGGAAGAAGTCGTTGAAGGTACGGAAAAGGCTGACAAACTCATATGCGTCGTTTTGTGTGTATTTGTTTTAATATATTTTCCGGTAAACTCTCCGCATAATATACCGTGAACAAATTGATGTTATGGTTTTAACAGGGGTTGTGGGCCCGTCGCGCCCGGGACTTTATTTCCGATGGAAGCCCACTCTTCGGGCGTGTGAGGCAGCAGAATCGACACAAATGTGGGCCTCTGTGCTTTGACACTTGAGTTAAAATGCATGAGATTGAAAAAGTATTAAATTGTATTGTAAACGATTTGCGTGCGCTCTGGGTCACGTAGGCTAAGTCGGTATGTGTGCCAAAATTGTAGACTTGACTTAAAGTTTGTCGTATTAGGTGCTATGCGAAATCCGTGACACTTTATTAACCGTAGGCCTACTTGATGTTTTATCACACAATTGTTACTTTTAGAAAATAGGTGTTATTCACAGTAGCCTACATGTGCTGACGCCGTAACGTTGTTTTTAGGGAATATCAGAGGTAATTCTAAATGCATAGTGTCGGACGACCGCGTGCGTGCGAGTTCTTGTGCCTGCATGTCTACACAATTCCATATTATGTGGGTGATTTTGCAAATACGGGCCTTTTTGTGTCTCATGATTATATTTTTAAGAGAAAATGTGAATTTAGATTTTTTTATTTCACATCCATTAAGTAGAGACTAAAATAACCGTAAACTTTTTTTTCCAGCTTTCAATGTGTTTTTTTTATTTTGTTTTCTGAAGCATTTCATGTCTGTATTTCACTGTTTTGCACTGTTTTTGTCCTGTCTCACACCGACTTTTGACATTTTGCTATGTATTACACTTAAAAGTCTTTATAATTAGAAAATAATTAATGCACCTGTTTAAAAAAAAGAGTCAAATAAATGGAAACTATATAATGGGCGGCAGGTAGCTTAGTGGTTAAGAGCGTTGTGCCAGTAACCGAAAGGTCGCTGGTTCTAATCCCCGAGCCGACTAGGTGAAAAACCTGTCGATGTGCCCTTGAGCAAGGCACTTAACCCTAATTGCTCCTGTAAGTCGCTCTGGATAAGAGCGTCTGCTAAATTACCAATTTTTTTATTTATTTATATACATATTAGATGTGCATAAGCCACTTGTTACTTTTTTAAACAGAAAATACAGTCGTCTCTAAGTATTGGGTCATTACCACCACAACAAGCAAATTACATGATAATAACGTTTTTTCAAAAGTCTGTGTTCTTGGTTACCATGGATGTGAATAGTGACAGTGGCGCACATGGATGTCATGGAGGCAGATTCAAATGTTGATGCCGGGAAATGATAGAAAAATAAAGGTGAATATGACTTGAGAAGATAATATTTTTATTGTACATCATTACCAAATAGGCTATAATGTCATCAAATAATGTCAGATTTTTGAAATTATGTTTTAATTATATGTAGGATACATTGTATACTAGCTGTTCAACTGGAGTTAGCATGCTAGAATCCCTGCTATTTATGACCAAATACTGTAAAAATGTCATTCCCACAACACATCATTACCACCACATAATGAACTGGTAATGACTAAATGTATTAGTTCATAAATTTTTACTAACCTTAAGACCTGAAAAGACACACAAATTACATATATGATCATGGTTAAGTTGAAATTGAACACTTATTTGCTAAATAAGACTATTACATTTTGTATTATGTTAGGATGATTGAGTGATTTGGATGTCTTTTTATGTGACTTACTATGGTTATTACTGATTTAATAACAATTATTAATTTTTTCTATAAGATGCCCCCTAAATCAACCAAGGAGAGGACAAGAACATACATTTGTATATATATATAGTATATGTGGACACACCTTCAAATTAGTGGATTCGGCTATTTCAGCCACACCCGTAGCTGAAAGGTGTATAAAATCGAGCACACAGCCATGCAATCTCCATAGACAAAATCGAGCACACAGCCATGCAATCTCCATAGACAAACATTGGCAGTAGAATAGCCGGTACTGAAGAGCTCAGTGACTTTCAACGTGGCACGGTCATAGGATGCCACCTTTCCAACAAGTCAGTTCGTCAAATTTCTGCCCTGTAAGTGCTGTTATTGTGAAGTGGAAACATCTAGGAGCAACAACGACTCAGCTGCGAAGTGGTAGGCCACACAAGCTCACAGAATGGGACCACCGAGTGCTGAAGAACATAGCGCGTAAAAATGGTCTGTCCTCGGTTGCAACACACTACCGAGTTCAAAACTGCCTCTGGAAGCAATGTCAGCACAATAACTTTTAGTCGGGAGCTTCATGAAATGGGTTTCCATGGCCGAGCAGCCGCACACAAGCATAAGATCACCATGCGCAATGCCAAGCGTTGTCTGGAGTGGTGTAAAGCTAGCCGCCATTGGACTCTGGAGCAGTGGAAATGTGTTCTCTGGAGTGTTGAATCACGCTTCTCCATCTGGCAGTCCGACAGACAAATCTGGGTTTGGCGGATGCCAGGAGAACGCTACCTGCCCCAATGCATAGTGCCAACTGATAAGTTTGGTGCAGGAGGAATAATGGTCTGGAGCTGTTTTTCATGGTTCGGGCTAGACCCCTTAGTTCCAGTGAAGGGAAATCTTAACACTACAGCATACAATGATATTCTAGACGATTCTGTGATCCCAACTTTGTGGAAACAGTTTGGGGAAGGCCCTTTCCTGTGCACAAAGTGAGGTCCATACAGAAGTGGTTTGTCGAGATCGGTGTGGAAGAACTTGACTGGCCTCCACAGAGCCATGACCTCAACTCCATCTAACACCTTTGGGATTAATTGGAACGCCGACTGCGAGCCAGGCCTAATCGCCCAACATCAGTGCCCGACCTCACTAATGCTCTTGTGGCTGAATGGAAGCAAGTCCCCACAGCAATGTTCCAACATCTAGTGGAAAGCCTTCCCAGAAAAGTGGAGGCTGTTATAGCAGCAAAGGGGGGACCAACTCCATATTAATGCCTGTGATTTTGGAATGAGATGTTCGACGAGCAGGTGTCCACATACTTTTGGTCATGTAGTGTATATAAACAAAATCAAACAAGATCCTATAAGGTACCAGGAGTATCTTAAGAAACAAAAAGAAAGATACCTCAAGAGAAAAGAAAGTGGTGTGTTGTGAAATATGATGAAGACCCTTACCTGGTATTATACAAGATGTTGATGCAGAGAGCTGCGCTCTAGTCAAAACCATGAGTCGTGTGGGAGCCAACCGATTATTTTGGCCAATGAGAGAGGACATTGTATGGTACCAACCAGAGAATGTGCTTGGGCTTGTCCCTGAGCCTCATCCAGTGACAAAACGGCATGTGATGCTTGATGGCGCAGTCTGGGAGGAAATTTGGTCTCTCGTTAAGCAATAGAGAGCATAAAAATCTTGAGTGAGCACACACCTGTCTCGTGTCTGAATTAATAGGCTGCAGCCAGTGAACAATAATTTGTTTAATGTCAACCAGTGTTTCCAACCTTGTACATGTATTTATGCCTAATGCATTGAATCCAAAAATTTTCTAAAATATGCTTTAAGTTCTTGAGACATGTAACCTTTGTTTTTTGAGGTTTTGAATGGTCTGTTCTATATCTTCAATAAAATTAAACATGTACAACTGTGACAAAATGTTTAATGTTATTTTTCATCAGTTTTATATTCAATGTAATTTCCACCACACGCTGTCATTACCACAACACTAAGTCATTACCATCACGGTACATATTTTTGAGGAAAAGGTGTATTAAATTACAATTAATATTGATGATTTTTCCCATATGTGAACCTTATATGCATGTTCTTAAGATAATTCCTAAAATAATGTAAAATATTAAGATTTTGATTTGGTAAATACATGTTTCTGAGTATCATCAAGGCATATATAGACATTTAGACATGACAATGATGAATACATATAATTAAAACTTCCAAATAGTAAAAAATACATAATTTAAAAGAAAAACGTAAAATGTTATATAAAATACCATAGGCACAATTTCTGTAATTTCCTTTTCAACTAAAATACCACATTTTATGACGTGGTGGTAATGACATTTACCCTCGGGTATTTGGGGAAACCGATAAAAATCTTTATATTCTTAAAAAGTATGGTCTCAGCCACTATTAGATCTTGTTACCAGGCAGAGTGAAGAAAATATTCATTTTCAAAAACATTTAACATCCAAAAGTACCCGTATTTGCAAAATCAACCATGTAGCTGCTGGCACCTGATTACTTGGAATTTTTGTGAAGGGGTTGAGTTAAACTAAAATTAGATACAGCAGACAACCATTAGATTCGGCTCCAACACCCTCAGAACCAACTAATCTTAAAGCTCCCACCCCATGGCCCAAAAAGCAATTAATATCAGTTGATGTGGTCCTGATAGCGTGCGGAAAAAAGGGCTAATTTTAAATGTCTGGATTAGAGCTTTGATCGGCCTTAATACTTCATTAATGCTTGATTCTGCTCACATAGGCTACTCATTTAGCTAAAATGATCACAAGAGCAGAGAAAGGCCAGTGCCTTTTGCAACCCGCACATTATTTACTGCACACACTGTATGTAATTGTTTGAAACCTGGACGTTTTACCAAATTAATAAGGCATGTCTTACCTTGCTTCAAAGTAGCCTAGCCAAAATCCGACCATAGAAACGATGAGGGAATTATTACTTGTATGCCATTGAAACCAGCATTTCTCTTGGTTTCCAAATCAACATTTCTTTCACCAGCCAGAGGCACAATCCTAGTCATATTGTATGACTAGGATTGTGCCTTTGGCTGATGAAAGAAATGTTGATTTGGAAACCAAGAGAAGTAAGGTATAGTACTACCAACCCTAAAGTGGTGCTGGCATAGCACACAAGTGGTCAGGTTGCCCTAAAATTATCAGGCTTGGATCTGGATCAGAACAGCAAGCAAAGCAAAGGGTGCATTTATCATTTGGGCCCAGTTTTTCAAAAGTTATCTATCTGGTCGATTTCGCCTATCGGATAGGATTAAATGCATAGAAATATGAATGAATAGAACAGGTGTCCCCATTCAAGTCAATGATTCGTCCATCGTATTCGTTCTATTTCAATGCATGTAATCCTATCCGATAGGCAAAATCCAGATAGATAACCTTTGAAAAACTGGGCCCAGATACAGTGACTTGGCAATAATGCAGACTCCTAAATGTGTGGTTCTATTTCCGAGACGATTTGTAGAAATGGAGACTGTTGAACTCCAATGTAAGCTGTCTTGTGCCTCTGTACAATCCTGATGTGTGTGCGTGTCCAGGCCCTCTGGATGAGGATGACCAGCCTCACGGGTTCTGTACAGTCACCTTCTCCTCCAGCGATCGCTTTGAAGGACATTTTACACATGGAGAAAAGAATGGGAAGGGCAAGTTCTTCTTTTTCGATGGCAGGTATGACAGAAAAGCATACACGGTCCATTCAAGTGTGACTGTGTGATCTCTCTCTCTCGCTGTCTCGCTCTCAGGCTCTTATCTAGCTACCTTGCCTTGCCTTAATTAACCCTCCCATAACCCATCCCCTCTCCCTCCCTCCTCCTCCTCCCCTCCACAGCACCTTGGAGGGGTTCTATGTGGACGATGCGTTACAGGGTCAGGGGGTGTACTCCTACGAGGATGGAGGGGTCCTCCATGGGACCTATATGGATGGGGACCTCAACGGCCCTGCACAGGAGTTTGATTCTGAGGGCCGGCTGATGTTTGAAGGCCAGTACAAAGACAACAGCCGCTGTGGGGAGTGTTGGATCTACTACCCTGTGAGTCATCATACTCATCTGTAACTTGTTGTTATGTTACACTACACAAGTTACATTGAGATTTCATAGGGCGTAGAACTGTCTTCTAAAGTTGGCTGCTTTTCCATATTCAAAACTGAAGAATGAATTGATTGAACACTCAACTAATTGCTGTGTGTGTCCAGGACCGAGGCAGTGTATTTGGGCAGGTGAACGAGGATGGCGAGATGACCGGTAAAGCGGTGGCGTATGTTTACCCAGATGGCCAAACGGCTCTCTATGGGAGCTTCGTGGAGGGGGAGCTGATCGAGGCTCGACTCGCCACCCAGGTTTCCATGGAGACCACCAGACCACACTTTGACGTTTCACCTGACAGTGAGTGACATGACACACAGGACAAGTAAACCGGTAGTCAAATATAACGCTGTAGGTTTTCTAAAATCTCAGCATTTCCTGTTATTTCTTAGGCCCTGTGTACTCCTATGATAAATCCACTTCCACCTGTATCGCTACCCACACTCTTCTTCCAGACCCCTATGAAAGCAAAAGGTAGGTACAGTGCATTCGGAAAGTAATCAGACCCCTTGACTTTTTCCACATTTTGTGACGATACAGCCTTCTTCTAAAATTGATTAAATAAAAATAAAAAATCCTCATCAATCTACACACAACACCCCATAATGACAAAGTGAAAACCGGCTTTTAGAAATGTATGCAAATGCATTAAAACATATACCTTATTTACATAAGTATTCGGACCCTTTGCTATGAGACTCGAAATTGAGCTCAGGTGCATCCTGTTTCCATTGATCCTCATCGAGATGTTTCTACAACTTGATTGGAGTCCACCTGTGGTAAATTCAATTGATTGGATATGATTTGGAAAGGCACACACCTGTCTATATAAGGTCCCACAGTTGACAGTGCATGTCAGAGCAAAAACCAAGCCATGAGGCCGAAGGAATTTGTCTAGGTACAGTTCTGGGGAAGGGTACAAAAAAATGTCTGCAGCATTGAAGGTCCCCAAGAACACAGTGGCCTCCATCATTCTTAAATGGAAGAAGTTTGAACCACTAAGACTCTTCCTAGAGCTGGCCGCCCGGCCAAACTGAGCAATCGGGGGAGAAGGGCCTTGGTCAGGAAGGTGACCAAGAACCCGATGGTCACTTTGACAGAACTCCTCAGTAAAAGGAACATGACAGCCCGCTTGGAGTTTGCCAAAAGGCACCTGACCATGAGAAACAAGATTGTCTGGTCTGAATGCCAAGCGTCACGTCTGGAGGAAACCTGGCACCATCCCTACGGTGAAGCATGGTGGTGGCAGCATCATGCTGTGGGGATGTTTTTCAGCTCCAGGGACTGGGAGACTAGTCAGGATCGAGGGAAAGATGAACGGAGCAAAGTACAGAGAGATCCTTGATGAAAACCTGCTCCAGAGCTCCCAGGACCTCAGACTGGGGCGAAGGTTCACCTTCCAACAGGACAACGACCTTAAGCAAACAGCCAAGACAACGCAGGAGTGGCTTCGGGACAAGTCTCTGAATGTCCTTTGAATGTTCCAGCCAGAGCCTGGACTTGAACCCGATCAAACATCTCTGGAGAAACCTGAAAATAGCTGTGCAGCGACGCTCCCCATCCAACCTGACAGAGCTTGAGAGGATCTGCAGAGAAGAATGGGAGAAACTCCCCAAATACAGATGTGCCAAGCTTGTAGCGTCATATCCAAGAAGACTCAAGGCTGTAATTGCTGCCAAAGGTACTTCAACAAAGTACTGAGTAAAGGGTCTGAATACTTACGTAAATGTGATATTTCTGTTGTTTTTTGCAAAACAATCTAAAAACCTGTTTTAGCTTTGTCATTATGGGGTATTCAATTGTAGATTGTTGAGGGAAAAAAACTATCAATTTTGAATAAGGCTGTGACATAACAAAGTGGAAAATGTGAAGGGGTCTGAATACTTTTCGAATGCACTGTAACTCTTATTAAGTCTAGTAGGTACACATTTCTAAAATTCTGTTTTTACATAGACATATCCTATGGGTTTACCTTCGGCTGTCACATATGAGAGAAGCTGATCTGAAGTCAGTTTTGCTGTGTCATTCCCTGTTGTGTCACAGGGTATTTGTGGCAGACTCACTGATCTCAGGAGCAGGAGAAGGCTTGTTTGCCAAGATTGATGTTGAGGCCAATGTTGTAATGGCCTTTTACAACGGAGTACGCATCACACACTCAGAGGTAAGAGGGAGAGGGAGCTGTGTTAGTGTGTCAAATCAAATCAAATGTTACTTGTCACATGCTTCGTAAACAACAGGTGTAGACCAACAGTGAAATGGTTACTTACGAGCCCTTCCCAACAATGTAGAGGGGGAAAGATAAAGAAAAATAATAACGCAAGGAGTAAATACACAATGAGTAATGTTAACTTGGCTATATACACTGGGTACCAGTACCGAGTCGATGTGCAGGGGTACGAGGTAATTGAGGTAGATATGTACATGTAGGTAGGGATAAAGTGACTTGGCAACAGGATAGATAATAAACCGTAGCAGCAGCGTATGTGATGAGTCAAAATAGTTAGTGCAAATAGGATCAATGCAGATAGTCCGGCTAGCTATTTGGTTAACTATTTAATGTGTGTGTGTGTGTGTGTGTGTGTGTGTGTGTGTGTGTGTGTGTGTGTCATACAAAACCTAATTTAGCTCTAGGCGATTAGACTACTAATGTGTTATGAGTTTCACAAAGACAAGGTATGAGCAATAATCATTCACATGGCAAACCAAATACTGTGTATATAGATGTCTGTGCTAAACAAAACATAATTTTTGAATTAAATACTGTTGTTGTTTTTGTTGTTGTTGTTTGTGGTGTTGCCAACGGTGCTTCCCAGGTAGACAGCAGGGATTGGTCCCTGAACGGGAATACCATCTCCCTGGATGAGGACACAGTGATTGACGTTCCCCAGCCCTTCCACCAGATGGACAGATACTGTGCCTCACTGGGACACAAGGCCAACCACTCCTTCACCCCAAACTGCAAATACGACCCGTGAGTATTATCCAAGCATAGCGTGAACAAATATGACCCAACCTGAGAGCAACATGATGTTCAGGAGGGTACAATGGTCTGAATAGTAAAGATAGAATTGTCATGTATTCTAGGGTTGGACGGTATCCAGATGGTCATACCGTTTGCGTACCATACCGGTGTATACAGTATTACCGAATGTGCACACAAGGTGCGCTATTAATAATAAATAAATAATTAAATGCACAAAACAATTTAGGTAACAGGGATCTTGAGATTGAATGTCTCTGCTGTAACCATGAAGCTTGATCTTGACATCTAACCAGTTAGCTAGTAAGGTAGCAAACCAAATTCATAGCTGGAGCCCTGTGCTGGATATAATTAATTTGACACATCTTACATTTCTTAGTTATAGTTATAAGCAGTGGCGTAGCACGCACCCCTGCAGTGGGTGCCCCCAACCCCCCCCCCCCGAAAAAGTATATATTTTTAACGGTATTGAAAATCAGACCGTCGGTATAAACTATATATATCGCCCAAGCCTAATGTATTCTATTATGTTCTATTTCAGTATATGATCCATTATCAAAAACACATCTGTCTGTTGATCATTTGCTTCCTCAGATTCGTCCACCCTCGTTTTGGGCCCATCAAGTGCATCCGCACCCTGCGGGTGGTGCAGAGGGATGAGGAGCTGACTGTTGCCTATGGTTACGACCACGAGCCATCGGGGAAGAGCGGTCCGGAGGCACCAGACTGGTACAAACAGGAACTGCAGGCCTTCCAGCAGAGACGGACTACCAACGGGCAGTAAAAAAACGTACTACTACTCCACTCAATCTACCCGAACAACTACTACCCGTTGGACCCCCCTTTTCATAGAACAAGGGCAATAAAGCATCTACCACTCTACTGACACAACTGCTACCCACCTCCCTGCCCTTTGCACAGGAGCAATAACTCCCAAAAGAAAGAAAATAAATTCAAAATATTGACGCGGTCGGTGTAACAAAGCATGTTACTTTCCCGACCTGAACTAGTGTTACCCTTACACCCAAACATCCTCTTCCTTAACAGTGCTCTCAATGCAGCCCTGCTTCAACCTCCACCTACTCATTAATAACTGCCCCCCTCTAGACTGAACCCCTCTACCTGAGCCCCCAGTCTTGCTACGGCTGCTCCTTGAGGACAAAAGGCACAGCAACATTGAGGGCTCGGATCAGACTATTTCCAAACATCGAAGGATTGTTTGAGAGCTTGGCAACACAGGTGGAAGGTGTGATATGTCGATTTGTACGGTATAGGAATGGAACACCGCTGTACGTGGATGTGGGTGAGGGTGCTATGGAGATCAGCACTAACCCAGCCACACTTGCACTTAAACACAGGAACCTATGTGTCACGTCAAGAGACCAATCAGATGTAATGTACAAGGTTTACTGCTGTATTTGCTGCTCTGTGAGTCTCGTTCTCCCCAGCCTGTGTCTTTTATACAACCTATGGACATGAACTCGTGGTATGTGGAGTGTCCTTGATATTAGTTTGGTAATTGAGATCAAGTTAGACCCTTATTCCTTTTACTCCACTGTGACAGTGTGTTAGTGTGTGTACTGGCTGTTTAAACATTGTCTCTGTGTGAATCTGAATAGGTTTGAAGACATTGGCTTTGCCAAATCATTTCCCCAACATCACCTGAGTATAGTATAAATCATGATCTGAATGTCCTCTTCAGCCACTTACAGTAAATTGACATGGTTGGCCTTCTAACCTTTTTTTTGACATACATTAAATACTAACCAATGATATCTATAGTTCATTAGTTACATTTATTTATCAACACTTTTCTCACCTTTTGGTTGGTGTTATTGTCAACTCTGCACATGATTCAGACCAACAAGTGAGCTCAACTTTGGAGACTGTTTAAATACTCTGGGAGATAAAAAGGTCAACTGTGATAGCAATAGCAATGGTAAACTCGTAAGTAGCCCAGACTAAACACAAATAAAGACAACATGAACCATCCATCTGTGACTTGCTTAGATTTTTTTATTCTAATGTGCTAGTTTTAACGAAGTACGAGTATGTGTAATACAATTATTCATGTGTTGATTGATCTCTATTGGCAATAGTTAAGTGGTATTCAAAACCAGATTTATTGCGTTTGCTCATGAAACGCAACATCAGAAGAGAAGGAAACTATCTCCTACCTACCACAATGATGGCAGAGAAGGGGTTAAATATTTGCATGGGATTTCATCGCTGTGCACCTGCGCGTGGGCGGGTTAATGGTTAACGCGCTGATGTTCACCTGTCGTGCGTGAGTCAACAGAAACCAACACAACAGCCCGGAAGAAAGTCAGTGAGCGGACAGGGGAAAGGACAGTTGACCTATTTAACAAAAGTATAGTAACTTATAAAAATGTTGCAGTGAGAGAACTCATTTTGGAAGTCGGACTGGGTGTTTTTGTGTGAACTCTATAGGACAAAGGACTTTGGACGCGCCAAAGTAAAAGTTCAACTGGAGATGGACCGCTACCGGTATTTCATATTCAACCAGCGCAGTGTCGTCGTTCTGGGCATCCTGCAGGTGGCATGTGCGGCGCTGTGCTTGGTGTGCGGATTCATTGATGCGTTTTTTCGGAAAAACACCACCCTCAGTGAAACTAGGGCACCTGTGTGGGCGGGTTTGGTGAGCATGGGTTTTCTTTCATCTAAACATATGTAATGATTTATCAAAATATAGAGGATGACACTTTGGACTGCCTGTTTGTCGTCATTCATAATGACTTCCTCCTATAGATTATGGCCTGCCCAGGTGCGCTGGCGCTCTTTGCTTCCCAAAGGAAAAATCCAGTATTGGTAAGTGTGATAAAGGTAGCCTTGGCTTGATTCCTCCTATTGAATTACAATTAAAGCACACCAAACATGACTTCATTTTGTCTGACTGAATTCCACAAAGGTGACAAGTAATGTTAAATCCTCTAATAGCCTGGTTTGACCCTGTTCAGGTGAATGTAATGATCGCTGCCTCAGTGTGCTCCGGTGTTTCCGTGGTGATGGTGTCAGGCTACGCCTGCCTAACGTTGACCTATGGCGAAAATGACAACGAGGTGTTCCACCATCACAACAACCCTGAAGTGGTAATACCCGACCCTACCAGCTCCCACAAACGATCAACACAACAATCTCTTTCACACATAGTGCCTACTCTGGTCTGTGTGCCAGTCAGTTTCTGCTTCAGCCAACTGCTTTGTTGTCACAAAGGATTTAGTCTGGTATATCCAACCTGGTCTCAGAGCATGTTGTATAATTCTGTATGTAAATCCGAGACACTCTATTTCAGCCAAACAACTGGCGGACCGCGGTCCGGGTCCGGACCCAAAGAAGGGTCAATCTGGACCGGACAACATCGCTCTTTGTTATATAAAAGCCAATACATTCTTTTTAGACAGCTTTTAAAAAATCAACTGGGCGCAGCAGCCTCTTTAACTCAGCAACCTCTCTTTCTTGCTCTCTCTCGAAGCAACGCCCACCTCTACTAGTGCCCCGTCTAATCCAATCGCGTGGTTATATGCAAATACAAGAGGCCACGTCTTACCCAATCACATTAATGATGAGAACAAACAAGATTCATCAACTCAAATCCCAATATTAGAGGTCCACCAAAGTCCTTGTCAATTTCCTGACAGCCCAACAATGTGCAATGGAGTGTTCACTGAGGATAGCTTGGGTTTTGGGAAAACGCAAAAAAACATTTTCAGACGCTGAGATGGTAAAAGAATGCATGTGTGAAGTTGCTGACACCTTGCTTGAAGGTTAACAAAAAGATCAAACAGATCCCACTGTCAGATTCCACAGCAATGAGAACTGGAATATTACCTGAAGATTTAACTTCACAACTTGATGAGGCCATTCAGAATGCACCATGCATTTCATTAGCTGTGGATGAATCAACAGATAATGCCCAGCTTCTGGTGTTTGTCAGATTTTATAACAGAACAAAGAAGGGGGATTGATCTGAAGTCAGTGGTCCATCACCACAGATGGAGCTCCAGCCATGATAGGAAGAGGGGGGGGACTGGTTGCACGTTTGAAAGACGACTACCCTGACCTGACATATCACTGCATCATCCATCAATCTATCCTGTGTGCCAGTCTGGGAAAAGAGTATTCTGAGGTCATGACAACGATGATGAAACTGATCAACTTTTTGAGAGCAACATCATCCCTACAACAGCGCCTGCTACGAGGCATTCTGACAGAGGCCAATGCCAGTTTTGATGACTTACTACTGCACAACAATATCAGATGGCTCAGCAAAGGCAGGGTTTTGGAACGCTTTTGGGCCATTTAGGAGGAAATCAAAGCTTTCTTATCAGAGCAAAAGAGTGACAAGGCAACTGAGTTTTTGGAAGATGAGGAGAAGATGGAAACAGTTGCATTTTTGACAGACATTACATCACACCTTAATCAACTGAATGTTAAGCTGCAGGGACGGGACAACACAGTGTGTGATGTGATGATAACAGCAGTCCGGGCTTTCCAGAAGAAATTGGAGCTTTTCAAGAATGACCTCCAGGGAGAACTTGTCCACTTCCCCAATCTTCTGGAGCAAACGCAGGGAGACAAAAGTTCCCAACCATGTTGATTTCATCCAGAAGCAGATGGATAACTTCAAGGCTCGCTTTGATGACTTCACTGTTGGAAGAGAACTTCACTGTTGGTTGCTCTCACACCATTTGTGCCAAAGTTCAAAGCATTGGCAGGAGACAGACAGTGTCATTTCTCTCATTAATGCAGGGGAAGGCCCAGAGGGACTTATACATTAATATTGCACGGCCCACAGTGACGTTATGTGCATTCACATGATTATTTTTGTTAAACTCTCCTTTGTTCTCCAGAAACATGCACTTTTATTTTATAAAAAAAAACATTTACAACATGTACAATGGTTCACAGTGCACTTTTTGCACAGACAATTGTTGCAAAAGAGTAGTAAGTAGTTGAAAAGTTGCTAAAATACTAAAGTTGTCCAAGATGAGATTTGAACTCACAACCTTTGGATTGCTAGAGGTTCGCGTTATACATTTCCCTTAAGTAACCATCTGTAAATCAAGTGTGTCGGATGTACGTACAGAATAATACGAAATGCTCTGAGACCAGGTTGGTATATCTGACACTTCCTCCCTGATAGCCTGGGGATGAGGTTACAAAGGATTTGACTAAAGCAGAAACTACTCTCTCTGAATCCTAAGGAGGTACCTAACTACCCTTACACCCCAAACACATCTTGGATGGTTCATCAATAATAATGTGTGTTACTCTGACTGCTCTACAGAGGTTTATGCTGAGCCGGATGGTGAAGGGGGCCAATGCCACCATACTGTTGGTCTGTGTCGTCAGCCTGGTCCTCTCCTCTCTCATCGCCTTTGTAGGCTGTCGCAGTCTGCCCCTCTGTGGCTGCTACGATGGCCTCACTGGCCTGGTAAGAACATGCAGTAGTGCTATATCACACTGTACCATACTATGCTCTACCACACTAAACCATATCAGAGCACTAGATAATCATACCTGCCAATCATATACAGTTGTCTGCCTGATCCTCCCATGTTTTCAGACTGTGTGTTTGTTTCAGGAGCTACTGGTCCCTCAGAATGACCCCAGCACACAGACCGAGCTTGTGTGTACATGGCAAGGTAAGTTATCTAGGTGAGTGAGGAAGAGGGAAAGCTAGGTGGTCGAGCTCTGGCCACTCTTAGGCTGAGTGTTTGCTGTGTTGAGACACTTGTTTGGTATTGACTGTAGTGATGCAGTTGCTCCCTCCCCCAGCAGGTAGCGAAGACAGTGTGTTAAACTCTCCAGTGAACTTCAGTGACAGATGTCCTGAGGTAGAAGAGGCACCCTCCAAACTCCCCCCCTACAGCAGACTCACCTGAGAGGAATCCTCTAGGGCAGTGGTTACCTAACCTTGTGAAAGGGGACTTCGGAGGGAAAAACCCCATTTAGCACCTTTGGCAATTACTCATGTTTGAGTAAACCGAATTAAAACCAGCAGACCCAGCTATAGAGGATTGTTATGTTGTAGTGAGTAGCTAGCTATATTATTGTCCACTAGCATTTCACCAAACAGAGAACCAAGAGGAGGCAGAATAACAGATGCAATATACCAAACATTTCAACCTGCCATTTCCAAATAGATTGTCTACTGTTCTTCCACTTATTACCCATCTACTTGTATGTGTAAATCCCAATGTAATATACACATACTTAGTGTAAATATGCCTTTTTTAATGAATCTGCCAAAGTATCAGCATGGAAGTGCCTTGCACGGTATCCCGTGACAGTTGAAATGTACATGGTCCTTCTGTGAGTCTGCTCACGTTTGGATTGTTGCCCTGTTTTATAGGTGTTTTTATATGCCATGTTCTATTCAACTAAATAAATCTTTTGAAATAATGTTTTATTTGATGATCTTTCTTTAACTGCCTCGTACCACAGACAATAACATGTTGTCCTGAAATAACAATGCCTTGAAATGTACAGGATGCTTTATTGCAAGGTTACACATAACATTTGTAATGTAATCCATAAACCATTGCAAGGCTTTACTCCTTTTTTTACTTCCCAGAAGTTCAGTCCTGAAGTGTTCAGTCTCTCGACGCAATAAATGGCATCTTTCTCAAACATATTTATCGGGGCACTTGAAAAGAGCTATCAAGCAGTACACATACCTCTGTATCAAATAACCCAAATAAAATGAACAGAAATAAATGTATGAACTTCAGAGAGCACCAACACATTACAAACCAAAAGGACACTAAAGACCATATGAAAGTAAAACAAGAGTGCAAGGCAATTGATAAAGCCTACCATTTTCTCTGTCTAGTGTTGTAGTCCAATCTAAGGGTAACAGGTCATAGAGAATATTAATATTAATTAATCAACTGTATCCTGAGAAAAGGCCATCTATCTGAGTCCACAGTACTTTAGAGCAGCTGATTAATGTGATGTGGCATCTGTGTTCTACTGGCTACAAACAGTCCTTTTACGATAAGACTTACTGGTAATCTGACATACAGCACATAAACACGGGCACAAGTCTTCATTAGAGGGTAATTTCACTGGTGGGTTTTCATTGCAACTGTCCCATGTTCAAACAAGCAGAGGGGTGTATTACAAAGCAGGATCAAGGAGTTCGCTAACTTGCCTAAATATTCTGAAATAACATTTCATATTTTAGAAAGATAATCTTGAAATGTGCATGGTCTAAATGACTCAACAACCAAAACAATATCTTAGTTTAGCTTTCTTAATTAACAAAAAGCTAAATTGTTATTTCTGTTTTTTTTATTTTATCAAAGTTAGCTGGCTAATTCATTGACCCTGATTTGTAGTGTACCCCTCAGGTGCGTTAGCTAAGCTTAATAGGCAACAACACAGGTACTGTTCTTCTCTATACTATTTTTGACACATTTTACAGACTTCTAAAGATAAAGAAACCCATGCATTGATAGCAGTCATCCAATTGTGCACTACGTCATCCATTTAGTACGATACGTTACATCCTGCAAAAAAATGTTTTATCTACACATTTGTTTGGGTGCAAATCCAATTTGTACAATATGATACAAATTTGTTGTGCTTAAGATCCCGGACTGCATCTTCAACCAAAGCAGATTATGAAGAGGAAATGATGACAAGTCTTGCCCCACATCAACAATGATCTCATCAGGAGGAGTGGTAAGTGCAGCATCATGCGTTTCACTCACAGTAGTTTACATTTCTCTGATGTTATGCCACACATCTTTCTCACAGTCACACACGTAAAGCTGAAACTCACACTAGCGATGGACCACAGGACCAGCTGTGATCCAAACACACACAAAGCAATGATGACGATAGTAAAGGCATTGGGACGACAACACACTAGGGTAGAAAACAGCTAAGTGGGGACTGAATACGTGTATGGTTACTTAGAAATGTCACTTAGGAGAAATTGTATTTTTTGTATATTGTAATAGTTGTTTTATAGATGTGACTTATGTAAGACACGCTGCATAAGATAACTTTGCTTAGGAAACCATTTTATAGTTGTCTGCTTTACGCAGGGGCACAATTATAAACCCTATGGATGGGAATTTTGTTACAGAAACGCCTGAGTGATGTGCACTGATATGGCCTGCTGTAAACTATGAGAGGTATGTGTGCGTTATTCCTACATGTAAATTGAGTATGTTGTACATCAATCTCAAACAGTTCAGTAGAACCAGTCAACATGATTCACTTCAAACAAGTTCTCTTTTGATATTTTTTCTTTCCCATATCACCGAGATGTTTACCATATACAGTTGAAGTCGGAAGTTTACATACACTTAGGTTGGAGTCATTAAAACTCGTTTTTCAACCACTCCACACATTTCTTGTTAACAAACTATAGTTTTGGCAAGTCGGTTAGGACATCTACTTTGTGCATGACACAAGTAATTTTTCCAACAATTGTTTACAGACAGATTATTTCACTTGTAATTCACTGTATCACAATTCCAGAGGGTCAGAAGTTTACATACACTAAGTTGACTGTGACTTTAAACAGCTCATAAAATTCCAGAAAATGATGTCATGGCTTTAGAAGCTTCTGATAGGCTAATTGACATCATTTGAGTCAATTGGAGGTGTACCTGTGGATGTATTTCAAGGCCTACCTTCAAACTCAGTGCCTCTTTGCTTGACATCATGGGAAAATCAAAAGAAATCAGCCAAGACCTCAGGAAAAAAAATTGTAGACCTCCACAATTCTGGTTCATCCTTGGGAGCAATTTCCAAACGCCTGAAGGTACCACGTTCATCTGTACAAACAATAGTACGCAAGTATAAACACCATGGGACCACGCAGCCGTCCTACCGCTCAGGAAGGAGACGCGTTCTGTCTCCTAGAGATGAACGTACTTTGGTGCGAAAAGTGCAAATCAATCCCAGAAGAGCAGCAAAGGACCTTGTGAAGATGCTGGAGGAAACGGGTACAAAAGTATCTATATCCACAGTAAAACAAGTCCTATATCGACATAACCCGAAAGGCCGCTCAGCAAGAAAGAAGCCACTGCTCCAAAACCGCCATAAAAAAGCCAGACTAAGGTTTGCAACTGCACATGGGGACAAGATTGTACTTTTTGGAGAAATGTCCTCTGGTCTGATAAAACAAAAATATAACTGTTTGGCCATAATGACCATCGTTATGTTTGGAGGAAAAAGGGGCACACTTGCAAGCCGAAGAACACCATCCCAAATGTGAAGCACGGGGGTGGCAGCATCATGCTGTGGGGGGCTTTGCTGCAGGAGGGATTGGTGCACTTCACAAAATAGATGGCATCATGAGGAAGGAAAATTATGTGGATATATTGAAGCAACATCTCAAGACATCAGTCAGGAAGTTAAAGCTTGGTCGCAAATGGGTCTTCCAAATGGACAACGACCCCAAGCGTACTTCCAAAGTTGTAGCAAAATGGCTTAAGGACAACAAAGTCAAGGTATTGGAGTGGCCATCACAAAGCTCTGACCTCAATCCTATTGAAAATGTGTGGGCAGAACTGAAAAAGCGTGTGCGAGCAAGGAGGCCTACAAACCTGACTCAGTTACACCAGCTCTGTCAGTAGGAATGGGCCAAAATTCACCCAACTTATTGTGGGAAGCTTGTGGAAGGCTACCTGAAACGTTTGACCCAAGTTAAACAAATTAAAGGCAACGCTACCAAATACCATATACTAATTGAGTGTATGTAAACTTCTGACCCACTGGGAATGTGATGAAAGAAATAAAAGCTGAAATAAATCATTCTCTCTACTATTATTCTGACATTTCACATTTTTAAAATAAAGTGGTGATCCTAACTGACCTAAGACATGGAATTTTTACTAGGATTAAATGTCAGGAATTGTGAAAAACTGAGTTTAAATGTATTTGGCTAAGGTGTATGTAAACTTCCGACTTCAACTGTATGATAATAGTCCTTCCTTCCTATATCTCCCCTAACCTACCTCTCTTGCTTCCCCCAATGCTCTCTCTCTCACCCCTCCTCTCTCAGCAGCTGCAGGTCCAGCTCACCTTCTCCTCGCCCTCGTCCCTCCCCCTCCTCAGGGTCACTGTGTCCCCCCCTAACACCCCCCTGGGCAGCTGGCTCAGTATCAGAGGCTTCTGGGACTTCAGCTTGTGGGCCACCGTCATGAAGATGGCCTCCACGTGATCGCTGCTCCCCCGGCTACTATCACCGCTGCCGTCACTGCTGGGGTTCTTGGCGGACGTCTCGAACAGTGGCATGGAGTGGGCGTCGGCAAACTGCTGGGCCAAGTCCGTGCCCACCTGGACAGAGTTCTGCAGGTCACATTTGTTCCCCACCAGGATCCTCGGGACCTCCTGGCCCAGGGCGTGCTGCTTACACTCCTCGATCCAGGTCGGGAGGCTGCGGAAGCTGGCGGCGCTGGTCACGTCGTACACAAACACCACTGCGTGCACGTTGCGGTAGTAGTGCTGCACCATGCTCTTACGAAAACGCTCCTGGCCCGCCGTGTCCCATAGCTGGACCTGGAGAGGGAGGGAGAGAGAGAGGGAGGGGAAAGAGAGTACAAATTATAATGACACTGAACAGTTTCTTGGATATATTGGTCCTCTGTAGCTCAGCTGGTAGAGCACGGCGCTTGTAACGCCAAGGTAGTGGGTTCAATCCCCGGGACCACCCATACACAAAAATGTATGAACGCATGACTGTAAGTCGCTTTGGATAAAAGCGTCTGCTAAATGGCATATTATTATTATTATTATTATTATTGAAAGTTGTCAGTCCTCAAGAAACAAACACAGTAGCTAAACATAATGTCCAATGTGAAGGTGCTATAGGATGAACTCAACTGTAATATGTGTATGATTCTACAGAGGGCAGTCGGTGCACCAGACAGATAGCTAGTTCTCTCTGCTGCCACTGCCCTTGAGATCATCAAAGATCTAGACTTATGAAATTGATGCCACAACAATCCCCCTCCCCCCGTCTGCATTTATGCCCATTGTGTGTTTCAAATTGTTCTGTTTTAGAATAATCCAAACAAAAACAAAAATGTTGCATGTTTTATGTCATTTGGCAATTCACCTTGATTGTCTCGCCGTCAATCTCGATAAGTTTCTCCCGAAAGTCCACCCCGATCGTGGCCTCGGTTTTCTCCGGAAACTTGCCAGCACAGAATCGGTAGGTGAGGCAGGTCTTGCCCACCCCGGAGTCCCCAATCACGATGATCTTGAAAATCCGTGTCCGTGGTGGCGGAAGATGAGACGAGACAGTCAGTGAACTGGTGAATTCCATCGACGACTCTACACTTGCCATATTGATTAGTTATTAATTATCGAGGGTATACTAGCTAACTGCCTAGCTAACCCACAGAGCTGTTGTAGCGTGCAAAACTGCAAATGCTAGCTGGATGGTCTGTCAAAATTAGACAAGGAATCTTGGCCAATACAAATGCAATTGGACATTCGTGGCAAATCTGTGAGCTCCAAATATAAACATATGACCATGCATTAGTTTTGTACTGACAATTTCAGGTTGCTAGCTAATGCAATCTTCTAACTCCCTCCCTGCCCTGTGTTAGATATAAAGTCGCGTACAATGTTGACAGAAAACAAGACTCTCGCGAGAGGGAACCAAGAAAGTGAAAGCCTTTCTTGATTGGATCAGATTCGACACAATGGGCGTTGCTTACAACTTCAGCCCGCCTCTCACCTCCCTACCAAGACCAGTCAAAACAGTAAAATAAGCATTACCTGAGTGAGAATAAAGAAATGAACTACAGTACTAAATATTTATAAAATAAAAATAATTATTCAGATGTTTGAAAGTATGTAAAAAGTGTGAAATCCTGTTAATGTTTCAGAAAGTGCCTTTTAACCTCAATCTCAAACAAAGAGTGTGCCTGGCCAAACAGTGGTCAGTGCTCCTTACCAAAGTCAACTCCTGTAGTGAAAAAGGCATCAACATGTCCATGAGTACTCCTATTACAGTTTGTTAAAATTGTATAAACGACAACATCATCTTTATTGTCATGACTGGTGAAAGTTCACTACTTTCCACTCTGTCCTGGTTTTTATTGATGTGTTGCAGTGACATTTTGATCCATTTAAACTTGTGTTTGTAACATTATTATCTACAGACAGACAGTAACCAACTAGACATATTCAAGCACAGGGTACAGTACTTCATATACACACTATCATGTCCCAGTTGAGTGATTTCTTTGCATAGACCCATGAGTTGAGGCATGTTATTTCACAAGTAATAACTCTATGGCCGACAGGCCCCTATAAGCATGGCGCTGGAGCCCTCTCCCCCAAGGTTGGAGGCTGAGTATCTTACTACAGGAACTGGTCTCAAGATTTTATGAAAAGATCAACAAGGTAGGATACAATGCACTAATACATATTCCAAAGTAATATTTGTATTAGCTAGGCCCACTTGTTGACCAACTAAGTGATCACAAAAAAATATACAGTATGTCAACCTATTCTAATACAGTATGTGTCTTTCTGCCATGTCTTCGGAAAGTATTCACCCCCTTTGACTTATTCCACATTTTGTTGTGTTACAGCCTGAATTCAAAATGGATTAAATATATTTGTTTCTCTCCCATCTACACACAATACCCCATAATGACAAAGTGAAAACATGTTTTTAGAAATGTTTGCACATTTATTGAAAATGAAATATTTCATTTACATAAGTATTCACACCCCTGAGTCAATACATGTTAGAATCACCTTTGGCAGCGATTACAGCTGTGAGTCTTTCTGAGTACGTTTCTAAGAGCTTTGCACACCTGGATTGTACAATATTTGCCCATTATTATTTTCAAAATGATTCAAGCTCTGTCAAACTGGTGGTTAACCTCTTAAGGATCCGACCCTTTTTTTCAATTTCCGCCTAAAATGACATCCCCAAATCTAACTGCCTGTAGCTCAGGACCTGAAGCAAGGATATGCATATTCTTGATATCATTTGAAATGAAACACTTTGAAGGTTGTGTAAATGTGAAATTAATGTAGGAGAATATAACACATTAGATGGTTCCATCATCTTTGAAATGCAAGAGAAAGACCACAATGTAATATTGCAGTTTAGGCGCAACTTAGATGTTGGCCACTAGATGGCAGCAGTGTGTCTGCAACGTTTCAGATTGATCCAGTGAAGCATTGCAATACTGGACTATTTTGTATCAAGTCTTCCCAAATGTGCCGAATTGGTCAATCCAATTTGTAAGTCGCTCTGGATAAGAGCGTCTGCTAAATGACGTAAATGTAAATGTAAATTGATACATTTTCAAGTACATAACTATAGAGAACATACAAAAATGATATGGTAATACAAAATGTAAGTTTACACACTCCCAGGAATGTCATACATGATAGATCATTAGCTTATACACTAACAATCATCTGTCCTCGGTTGCAACACTTACTACCGAGTTCCAAACTGCCTCGGAAGCAACGTCAGCACAAGAACTGTTCGTCGGGAGCTTCATGAAATGGGTTTTCATGGCCGAGCAGCCGCACACAAGCCCAAGATCACCATGCGCAATGCCAAGCGTCGGCTGGAGTGGTGTAAAGCTCGCCACAATTAGACTAGAGCAAGTGGAAACGCGTTCTCTGGAGTGATGAATCACGCTTCACCATCTGGCAGTCCAACGGACTAATCTGGGTTTGTCAGATGCCAGGAGAACGCTACCTGCCCAAATGCATAGTGACAACTGTAAAGTTTGGTGGAGGAGGAATAATGGTCTGGGGCTATTTTTCATGGTTCGGGCCAGGCCCCTTAGTTCCAGTGAAGGGAAATCTTAACGGTACAGCATACAATGACATTCTAGATGATTCTGTGCTTCCAACTTTGTGGCAACAGTTTGGGGAAAGCCCTTTCCTGTTTCAGTATAACAATGCCCCCGTTCACAAAGCGAGGTCCATACAGAAATGGTTTGTCGAGATCAGTGTGGAAGAACTTGACTGGCCTCCACAGAGCCCTGACCTCAACTCCATCGAACACCTTTGGGATGAATTGGAACGCCAACTGCGAGCCAGGCCTAATTGCCCATCATCAGTGCTCGACCTCACTAATGCTCTTGTGGCTGAATGGAAGCAAGGCACCGCAGCAATGTTCCAACATCTAGTGGAATGCCTTCCCAGAAGAGTGGTCATGTAGTGTATTTTCCATGGAAACTAAGGGTTTGTATGGGACTACAAAATGTATCTATACTGGCAATGTTGGAGCAGACAACTTTCAGCTTTCAATCTTTCAACCAACAGTGTTTTTTTTAGATTGTGACCATTCTGTCCCAAACCGCTCAGTTTAGCCTTCTTATTATAAAACTGAATGCACCAGATTACATGGGTAATCTCTTTGGGTATATCGTGGTCCATCACTAAACTACTAGTTTACGAAAACTCATTCGATTCTCTCCTAGGTGACCTTACTGACTGACCACAGTAAGTCCTCAACATGGAGAAGCTGTTCCAGACGTGTCATCGTAGAGGATCCCTGGCAGCCCTGCTGCTGCCGTAGGACAGGGACAGTGCCCTCTGTAGAGCAGCCTTGGTCAACATCACCAGGCAAGGACCTATTCTACACAGTCTTATCCACTTCTCACCATCTACAGAACAACTGACTTATTTGTCCCTGATCTATTCTGGGAACACATTTTTTGTCATTTAGCAGATGCTCTTATCCAGAGCGGCGTAAAGTAGTGAGTGCATACATTTTTCATAGTAGTCCACCGTGGGAGTTGAACCCACAGCTCTGGCATTGCAAGTGCCATGCTTTACCAACTGAGCCACATGAGATCAGCAGTGAAGACTGATTGCTTGATTTGTATTTCACTTGGCTCCAATTGCACCATTCAACATTTCTTTTGTGTCTCACTTTCTCATATTTCAGACTGAAGTTACTGGAGATCAAAGCTGGTGTTGATGGTTTCATGGTGTATGACCTGGGCTTGATAGAGCTCATGCAGAAATGAAGTCCTTGATGTAGGACTTATTGAGCTGTTGTGCACCAGCAATACCTTTCAAGGTACTGTTGTCCTTCTCACTTGTCAGTCTCACACTATCACTCCCCAGTCGCTCTACCTATCTGTATCCTCCTCAGCTCTTCCAGCTGCATACTCAGGGTGACAACCGGATGCACCAGCTTAGAGATGACCTCACGGTTACCCCCGACGAGCTGCTTTGTATTCCAGCGGTTAGTTCCTCAATAACATTGTGCTACTGTATATTTGTACTACAAAATGCTATACATCTCTCTGGAATACAATTCCACATCTCATGTACTGTACTGCTCTAAACTTTCTTCTAGGGTGGAGTAACCTTGTATGGCTTGAAGTATAACATCGCTGTAGGAATCCTGTTCATAGATGAATTTTTGTATTTAACTAGGCATGTCAGTTAAGAACAAATTCTTATTTACAATGACGGCCTACTTGTAAAGCACCCCCAGACAAACCCTCCCCTAACCCGGACGACGCTGTGCCAATGGTGAACCGCCCGATCACGGCCGGGTGTGATACAGCCCGGGTCAGTAGCGACGTCTCTAGCACTGCGATGCAGTGCCTTAGACCGCTGCACCACTCGGGAGGCCAGATGCTAGATGCTTGGCTCACTGGTGAGAATTCAATGGTATGCATCATCGTGATGAACCATCATACTTAATGAATGCTAAGTCCATTTGGAACAGATATGTGATTGAGTAATGCTTCATGGCTCTCCCCTAGGCAGAGGTCACTTCTTCTACAGGGGACAGGTGGAGGATTCTTCCACTGCAGAGTCCATGGTCCATTTCATTAGAGATGTCTGTGTAGTGATTTGTGTCCAGGTGTGGCAGTGATTCCGCCATCATACACGGCTCAAGGATGATGACCTGGGGTCTGGTGACAGAGCTGATCCACGAGGTCATGGGGCAGCTGAGGGGTGTCACACACCGTCAGGTAGGAGGAGTAGGACAAGCGCTTGAGGTTTCCAAAAAAACTCATTACTCCTTTAGCGTTCCACCATTTCAGAACTTTCTTCTGCCGTTCTCTCAACTCTTTTCTCCCCCCTCCTCCTCTCCCTCCTCCTCTAGGGAGGAACAGAGTTTGTTGACGGCTACAGCCATGTTCCTAGAGGTGGTCGGGAAGAGAGATTTCCCGGAGTTCCTCACCACCTACCTCAACCTGGACCACATCATCCTCAGCTCAAAAGGCAGGAGGGTGGGGCAGTAGGGGACCGTGCCCAGGCCGAAACTCTGAAGGCCCCGTCCAACCTAGCATGGTATTTACACCCCTCAGTACGTACACCAACATGCATTTGAGTGTTCCTCTTGAAGATCACACAAATGTTGTCTTTCTTGGCAATTGGAATATTAACCACAATAAAATACAAATCAAACTTCTGCAGGAAAAATGCAATCAGGAAATATATTTGTATTTAACTTTAGTTTTGAGAACTCCTTGGTGTTAGATTGGAGTGGTCTGTGTGCAGAATTCAGTATGATTGAGAAAAAGGCTTTTTCAAAATAAAAATAAAGAGGGGATAACTTGGATTTAGCCTTTTTTCAACATTTGACCAACAAACAGAAATAAAACCCCAAAACAAACATTTGTTTTGCTTTATCAGGAAGTGGTTTTATGGGACTTTCACATGGGTTAAACTAGAAAAGGAAATACTGAGCTGAAAAGGAAATTAAAACCAATAAATCTACACGTCAGTCATGCAGCAGTCCAGGTGAGCTTTGAGGGGTCTCTGCATTCAGATCAGCCGTGTCCTGTCCCCTCCTGGAGGCCTCGCCGGGAACTCTACCGCTGCACACCCTTGTGGCCGAGCAGAGGACTTCTTGAGCTCAGTAGCTGATTAACCAAGTGCGTCGCTGCTACGCCTCCCCCGGGAAACAAGTGATGTCTCCTTTTAAAAGTTCTGCCTTTTATTTATTGGCACACACCAGCCTACAAGTACAACCACAATCCTCCATCATCACCACCACCACTACAATTGATATCTTTCAACTTTTGCAAACTTTTTTATTCTTTGTCATTTTTAATATATAAATTACCTTTAAAAACATGAGAAGCAGATGCACATACAGGAGAAACACAGGCATGAAAACACATGAGTAAAAACCTGACTTAACGGCATCCACCCTAAACACTTTCCACTCTTCTCATACCGTTTAATTTGTTTGTTAAAGAATAGAGTTGTCAACAGGGTTTTAAAAAAGTAAAATAGGCATTCGTTTTTCCTCCTCTTCACTCTCTTTTTCCTCTGCGGCTCTCAGTCCAGGTCAGTGCACTGCAGGGGGCATTCACAAACAAACAACCGTAGCTGGGGTGTTGTCTGACTGGCAGCATGTGCGCTCCTCTTCCTCTCTCGCTCCCCTCTCACATGTCGTTTGCCATGTCGTCGTGCTCGCCGGCTGACAGGTCTCCATTGGTGTTGATGGTGGTGGCGTTGTCCTCGTAGCCAGGGGGCATGAAAGCCAGGGTGTGGGGGTACAGCTTGTTACACGCAGCGCGGTACGCCTCTGCTGCCTTTTGCTGCCCGTCGCCCAGATTTCCCTCGCGCAGCGCCTCCAGCACCTCTGTGCAGATCTGACAGGAAAGACAAGATAGGGTGTCTGCTTAGACTTGGGTCACACCATATTCACAATTTTGCCATTATTCCTTGCCTTTGTTTTTCCAAATACTGTTTCTGGTTCAGGCATAGATGTGGTAAAGAGGGCAATGGAACTCGACCAAAACAATGGAAATGCCATGGAAACACTTGGGGTAAAGATGCTGTGGGGGAAATATCCCGAATCTCCATTGCCCCCCAGCAAAATTACCCTACATTTAGGCTACTGTTTAAATGTGTATTTCACACTATGTTGAGGTAAAAATCGGAGTAAAATGCTTATATGGATGTCAACTGCAATACATGTTCATGTCATCGTAACCAATCAACTGCATTACAGTTAAAAACAACAACTGACTACCACCACTGATTTCTGTATGCTAGCTATGCTACCATCTTATACGTACAGGAGTTAGCATTTAGCAGTAACTTATTGTAAACCTGAAAAGGGACAACTTATGATATGCAGCGAAAACAGCCAAATCGGACTTCAGTAACCACATTGTGGGCCTGTCAGTCATGACAGATTTGACGAATATCCACTTTGTTAGATCAGATTTGTTGAATGTGCACCAATCCAGCGTCCTTCTATCCCCCGGTCTGCGTTCCATTGACCTCTTTACCGCATCTATGGGACTACTGTGCCAAAAGTACTTGTTAAATTTCAATATAAACATGTTGTAGAAGGATGATAAAAGTTCAGTGAGTAAGTGCTCACCGTGATGCTTCTCCCAGTGAGGGACTCATCCAGCGCCGTAGCCAGCTCAGAGGCCATCTTGTCCGAGGACGGGTCCAGATAAAACATAATCTTAGCAGCTGCAGGGGGACAACATGGTACTGATCAGTCAAGTTCACACGGTGTGTGTGTGGTAATAGTAAAGTCTCATGTGGGCATAGTTGGAGTGTTGGCTCAGGTAGTGTGTGTGTGTGTGTGTGTGTGCACGCGTACCAGCCACACGATGTGGTATAGAGTTGGAGTGTTGGCTCAGGTAGTTCTTGTTGAAGCTCTGTGGGTTGCTCTCCCCAAACAGCCGCGATATCTCCTGCTTCAAAACAGTCCTCACAGCCTCCGGTAGGTCCTTACTGTCTGACACTGAGGAAGGAACACACCCATTACAACAGTGGTCACCAACCTTGAGTCAAGATCACTTTCGCAGTCAAAAAACAAGCTGAGATCTACCGCTCAGATTGTTATTTATACATGACTCATTTTTTTTTTTTACATCAACCTAATAAAAACAGTTCTGTAAGAATTAGGTATGTGCAGTAGGCCTAATACATTATAACAGCATATTGGCTATATGCCTGCCCTATGGTTGTTCCCAGACCAGATTATATTTCAAAACAAGCTTTGATTAGAAAATAGATCTATTGGTGTAGCACTTGCAAGGCACAGCTGAGCATAAATTGAAATAATTACCAAATAATTTGCTTTCAAGACAACAGGGAACGCCAATGATCTTCAGGTCGGAAAGTCGGAGGTCTAGAAAGATGCCAGAGTTTCCGACTTGGAATTCCGAGTTGGATGACCGTTCAAAACTATTTTTCCCCAGTTGGATCGTTTTCCCCCCTGAGTTCCCAGTTGTCTTGAACACACTGAAGTCAGAGATTTCAGATATCACAGTTGTTTTGAACACAGTCTCAGCAGATAGAGGGAAAGAGCAGCAGAGGGTACGCCTCTCACGGTCCCTGCTCTCTCCTTCCTGACCAGAGAGAGGGGACACAGTCTTCCACTTGATGGCGAAACTCGAGTCACACCACATCTGCCTAATGCACAAATTCATGTTGTTCCTATGACCAGAGAAAGTGAAATATTCTTTGATATTAAAAATAATAATAATAATATGCCATTTAGCAGACGCTTTTATCCAAAGCGACTTACAGTCATGCGTGCATACATTTTTGTGTATGGGTGGTCCCGGGGATCGAACCCACTACCTTGGCGTTACAAGCGCCGTGCTCTACCAGCTGAGCTACAGAGGACCACGTATAATAATAATAATAATAATAATAATAATAATAATAATAATAACAACGCAGGGCTATCGATACACTTGGCTACTCATTCATTGCAGCGCGAGTGAAAGCAGGGAGAAGCACGTTTTTTTTTGTAACAGTACTGAATAAAAACAATGCTGGATAAAAAAAGTCAACATGAACTCACTCAAAAACAGCAGCTCTTCGCTGTATTCTTTGACAGTCTCTGTGGTCATGGTTTTAAAAGTTATTAAATCTTATGTAGACTAGTATCAAACTTTGTTATGGCCGCAGTTGTGGAAGCTCTGTAGGCATAGTGATTTGAGCTATCCGATTGGCCAGCGCAGTAGGCGCACTCGATTTAGCCACATATCTTCCAGTCCGCCGGGTAGGCGGAGTTTGTATTTTCAGACAAATTAAATGGTTCAAAATAGGAACCCTTTGCTTACCAGGTGTGCAGGGCTTCTGAATCAAGAGCACCTACCGCCAACAGCGCAACACAAATAATGCCTCGATCACACCGACAGCGTTGTTGCGCAAAATGCTATGCAGCATAATCTGGATATGTGTGCAACAAAAGTTAAACATTCACATTGTGCTACCATTTCTGTCAAGCCATGTATGCATAGTTTGAGGCATACGTTCAATAAAGCCAACGTATGCACCACACAGAACGCACTGCAACTACCTCTGCAAGCAATGCTGCAAGGCAAACGCAGCGTTCCATTGGAAATTAAGGTACTTCTGGTGTACCAAAATGCAACGACGCGGTCGGTGTGATCAAGGAGTAAAAAAATGATAATAAAGGAGCGCAAGCCTTCATCACAACCTTTATCGTTGGCTTTTCTACAGAAATGTTTGGTGATCGATTAGGAATGCCTCGCGATCGACCGGTTGGTGACCACTGCATTACAGCATAGAATCAGAACTTGGTAGAGATCTTTGTAGCAGAACACAGACAACTATCCCAGTAACAATTCAACAAAAGGGTTCAGAGACAGTATGAGTTTTAGGTAATGACAAGGCCCCCCAGCCTGGCTGTGTGACAGCCCTACTCTACTGTACCTCCTTTGAAGAAGCGCACTAGACACTGGTGCAGCCAGGGGTGGGAGGGCTCCATGGAGAACGCTCTCTTTACCGACTGCAACATCAGCAGGTACTTCTCTACGAGAGGGAAATAAAGTTGTTTTCATTGACAAAAGGTACCGGATTCTTCTCGTGTCAGAACGTCAATCAGCATCTTGTTCCTTTACCTTTCCTGAAGTAGATCTCGAAGGCCAGGAGGTGGGTCTCAATCTTGTTCTTCACCAGGTTTTTCAGGGGGGTTAAAAACTTCACGGCCTCCTCTAGTGGGTTCTCCACCTACAAGAAAACATCATGGGTCTTTTTCCAAAAAACTGTTCAGTCTCCTAATTTGTGTAATTTCACCATGTTCTGCAGTGATATCCCACAGGGCTAATGGTAGTAGCCATGAGGGTAAAGCGAAACCACAGGTTTGTTCTTTGAGGCATTTCCAACGACTAGGGCTCACTGTGAGGAGTCTGTCGGGATAGGCCTCAGTCATTCCTTCATCTTCTACAGGCTACACACAAACCTTGGCTAGCTTATCTGGTATGAGCTCCTCCTTGGGTCCTCCAATCTCCTCGTCATCATCCTCTTTCTTCTTCTTCTGGTTCTTCAGCTGTTTCTCCTTCTCTGCGTTCTTCTTCTCCTCCTCTAGTTGGGCTTTCTTCTGGGCTCGTCTCTGCTTGTTCCTCAGCTTCTTCAGCTCTTTGTCATTCAGGTTCTCTGTGGGACAAACGGGTCACTCAGTCACTGGGATCATTTACCAATCAAGACACTACACCAAATCAAAAACCATTGTAGAAAACATCAAATGAGTGATATCAAACAAGCATCAGTTTGGGGTCTCGCAGACAGACTCCCTCTCTCAAACACACACGTACCGGCGTCGGCCTGGTGTTCCTTGTTGTCGTCGGTGAGTGGGTTGTCATGCAGGCCGAGGTAGATCTGGATGGCGGTGCGGGCAGCTTTGTAGTAGAAAGGGTGCATGCGCAGCACGTCCTCCAGCTTGAGCAGGTCCACGTAGGATCGCAGCGTCATCTTCCTCATGCAGTACGTGTGGAAGTCAAACTGGTCGTCCGTGATCTC
This sequence comes from Coregonus clupeaformis, assembly GCF_020615455.1. Lineage (NCBI taxonomy): Eukaryota > Metazoa > Chordata > Actinopteri > Salmoniformes > Salmonidae > Coregonus > Coregonus clupeaformis. The sequence goes on along the minus strand of NC_059194.1, from coordinate 25,019,056 downwards.
CACAAAATGCTGATGGGACACAGAACAGAGATGGTTATGATGAAATCCAACCACTGTGAGAGCAGACCTGCACTACCACTGGGCCATCTATACAGGTTTAACCGTAATCTGTGAATCTGCATGACCATCTCTAAATACAGGGACCACATTGACTTCTCATTTGAGCACATTTTGAGGGGGAGGGAAATCTAACTTACTAATCACCTTCATCATTAAAAAAAAAGTGCCTTCTTTCCCCTCTCTTAGGTTAGAAAACGTACCCTCTCGATCTCATGGCACTTCTTGAGTGCGTCTCCAAACTTGTTCATGGACTTGTAGGCCAGAGCACATTCTGTCTGGTACCACATACACTGCATCTCATTGAGATTCTCTACTGCCGACGCACCCTCCTGAAACACACAGATAGTCAGCAACACACACACAGAGGCAGACACAAAGGGTTTTAAGGCAACACACACGTACAGTCCACACAGACAGCTTAACACACACACACACACACACACTGACCCGTGTGAACTTGGAGCACATCTCCTCAGCATCTTTGACTAGACCGGCCTTCAACATGTACTTGGCACATTTTGAGTTGATGAAGCGGTCAGCAGTGTCCAGAGCCTGGGCCTCGTCCATCCACCTGGCCGCTTCCTTTATGTTACCTGCATGCTACAGAGACACAAAGATAGAGAGAGTAATAGTCAAAATCAACAGAGACACCTTAGCAGAGAAGAAGAGTGATATAATCACGTTGAGTCACACTGTAAATGTTCACTATGATGGCAGCTCTAGAAAGTGTGTGTGTGTTACCTTGTATATCTTAGCCTTGATGAGGAACAGTTCTATGAGCGTGGGTGTGCTCTCGATGGCTGTGTTGATGTAGTCCAGGGCTAGCGTCTGCTGGCCCACATGGTCAAAGTGTTGCGCCAGAAAATACTGGACCCACAGCAGAGTTGTGGGGGGCTCCTCCTTACCGCCATCTACACACACACACAATAATACTTATACACGTAATGAGATTCTAATACTATTCCTATTAGATCTCATAACACATGAAAATCTGATGGCACTCACCATTTTGATTGAACATTCGACAGCTTTTCAAACACGTCTCGTATCCAACCACTAATTCTTCAATGATTGACACCTACAGAGGGGAACAAAGAAACACAGGATTACCCTGACATCTCAGTCCAGGGCAGGCATGTTATTTCAGTGACTTGCTGGAGCCTAAGGAATGGCAGTGGTTCTCCCTCACCTTTTCCTTGTCGTGATACAGAGACTTCAGAGTGGTGAAGACAGGCGGACAGCCTTTACTGAAGTTCATCCTCAGATAGCAGTCCAGACATTCACGGAACTTCTCACCTGAAAAGAAAAGTGAATGGCGCTCATCAACCCCCCATCCTCTAGTGTTCCACAAACCACGTTTCCTCATGCTTGCGTCTATCCGCCGTTGTTTTAAGGTCATCATTCCATGGATAATTACATAGCAATGATAATGGCAGGCTTATGTACCTGTGAGGAAGGTGAGAGGCAGCCTCCGGGGAACCAGTCCTTTGGGATACTTTACCCACGCCTCCTCATAGAGCTTCTGCCTCTCCTCTATGCTAGCTGGGGACACACAAGCCAACAGTCAGAGCATGGCATTCATACACAGATTCAAATCTGGTCAGAAAATCTACAAAACACATAAGCCAATGTAGTGAGAGGACTCATGCTACAGAGGGGACTGGTGAGAGGGTCCAGTGGGAATAGGATGGGTAGCAGTGGGGGTTCAAAGGTTACCTGGTTTCAGTGCTTTCTCCAGACCCTGGTAGTAGGCCCAGTTCTCAGGGTTCCTCTCCTGGAGTTGTCGGTAGACTTTTGTGGCCTCCTCCGAGCGATCTAGCTGCAGCAACAGCTCTCCTGCAGGGACAGATAGGATCACATGATTCATGTTAGATCTATACACATCTCTCCACCACACACTGACGCAAACACTCAACATATGCATATTTTCACTCTCTCCCTTCCTCGCTCACAGACACACCTCTAGTCTCCTCCACAGCAAGCTTGTCACAGATCTGTTTCTCATAGGTTGTGAGGTGCTCCAGTGCTTCCTTGAACAGCCCCGCCTCCCTGAGCACCTGGTTCTGGTACAGCAGCAGTTCACTGTACTCGTAGTCCACTTTGTCTGGCGATGTCTGAAACAACACAGCACCTCCAATCACATTTACTGACACAGGCAGTCACCAATCAGATTTGCTGACACAGATAGGGAGACCAATGAGATTCACTAACACAAAGCCAACAAATAAATGACTGACAGACAAATTATTAATCAGGTGTACTGATCCAGGCAGGGTGACCAATCAGAATAATTGACAGACCGGTGATACAGGAACACGACAGAGTAATCAATGAGACTTCTTAGACTCAAAAACAGAGGTCAGGGAGAGGTCAAGCCAAGCTCACCTGTTGCGTTTTGCGGAACTCTTCGACGATCTTGGCGGCCATCTCAAAGTCCTCCAGCAGGTGGTAGGCCACGGCGTAGCCGATCCATGAGGCCCTCTGCGCTGGACGCAGCTGCAGGAGCTGATAGCGGGTCTCCTGCAGAGAGAGAGCGAGAAAGAGCGAGACAGAAAAGACAAAGAAAGAAGGATAATTATACACAAAGCAAAAGAGAATACTTGAGAGGAGACAGACTCTCGCCCCCTCTCCAGGTCCTCACCCTGTAGCCCTCCAGGTCTCTCATCTGGATTTGGAGCAGTGAAAGGTCCCTGAGGATCTGCAGGTTGTCCTTGTCCCACTTCAGAGCGTTGCGGTAGCACTTGATGGCCTCGTCGTACTTCTTATCCGACCGCTGCAGCAGACCGTACACATGCCAGCCTGGGAGAGGAAAGGTTAAGGAGGCAAAACAGACATACCCTCAGAGAAACAAAATCCCTTGCAAAAAAAAAAAAACCTTTTGGAGGAGGACTGAAAGTGCATGGGAACAGAGAAACGTAATACTCATGGTGACAAATCAAAACAGTGGACCCTGTATTAATGCAACCAGGCCTATACTATTAGCCTTAACAGTAACAATCAGAGCCAATCTAGCTCTCTCCCATTCCCTGTCTAGATTATGTGGGGAAGACATGGCGCAGTAAGGGCTTGTGGGATGGAGTAGAAAGTTTGGTCTTATTATGATGTGGAGCCTTTGGTGAATGTCCTCGCGCCTCTGAATAGGAGCTTCATATGAATCCTCACCTCATTAGCCCTAGTATAGAAGGATACAGACATGGCTCTTGAGGTCGTTGCGCAGGCCTCGTCTCACCAGCTCGTACGCATCCTCCTTCTTCCCCAGGCAGTTCAGGGTCAGGCCCTTCATCGCCAGTGTCTCTGAGGGACAGATGAGAGAGCGAGGAATTAGTGTCAGTTACAGCCAAAACACTACACCAAAAGAGGATGTACCATCACTCATGTTCTAAACAGAGTAAAGGATAAGAAAATGTCCATGGTCATCCAGTTCTGATATCAAACCTGGACCAGATGGTTGTTGAGTCATTTCGTTCTTTCCGACTACTGAAAGACAAGTGAGAGTAGTAGCTGTTGAAGCAGGCCTCACCTCCATGCTCGGTGAACTTTGGGTTGGAGAGGATCTGTTTGCAGAACTTGAGTCCATTTCTGTACTGCTTGTGCTCGTAGCATCTCTGCAACAGGGGAGAGGTGTGTTGTCATCAAGGTTTTTGTAAAGCCTGTTCTTAGAGTTCTGATCTGAGGAATCCCCCAAATATATGGTTACAAAAATGTGTGCAAATATTCTAGAGGGGGTGACTGTCTATGTAGGGTTGCGCATGAACACTTTCAGGTAGATTGTCTGGTGATAATATCCAGCCAGGTTGTCTGGTGATAATATCCAGCCAGGTAGCAAGCACAGTAGCACACCACAACCCCAATACAGTAAGAAGTATGAAAAATCAGCTAGCCTTCCTTGCGTGAATGTGTGGTCTGATGGGTGTTGATATGCAATGATTAGAGAACCAGTCAGACATAGATTCCTATCTGCCTGGGTCAGCACAGTGTGGCCTAGCACTCTGATCAGCCTGCCAGCTCCCCACACAATGCTAATGCCCGGGAATCCCCACTGGCATAGGGAGAAGGCAGGGTGTTCAACACAGCAACTAAAACAAACGTTCTCAGAATGTTACAACTAAAACAAACGTTCTCAGAATGTTAAACAGAAAGTTAGTGGCTCTGAGTGGGAACAGAATTCACATCTATGCAAAACATTACACTTGTGGTAAGCATTCAACAGGGAAACTAGTCCCACCCACCACCACCTTAAGAGCTTTCCTCAAACAGCAGTGGCTATTCTCATGTGCAGGGTAAAATTATGCAAGGATCTAGCCGACTAAACGTAACTATTTACAATGGAGTAGCGGCGACTAGTGTGGGCGGACTCGAGCTCCGACTTCACATAAATTTAAGTTTTTGTCAAAATTGACTGGTTTCAGCACCCAAAGAATTGCCCGCAATTACCCAGAACAATGTTGTGTGTATTGCGGGCTATTCTTGGAGTGCAGAAATCAGTCGTTTTTTAACAAAAACGTCATTTTATGTGAAGTCGGAGCTCGAGTCCGCCCACACTAGTCACCGCTCAACTCCATAAATCGCGGGTTGAGTTTAATCGTCTAGTAAGGATCATATGGTAAAGAGACGTTTGCTTTGCATCAGAGTAGTCTTTTTTTCAAACCCTGAAGAAATATCTTCAGTAGGTCTATATACAAAATTAGTGGATTGGCTATGTCAGCCAAAAATCAAGCACACCGCCATGCAATCTCCATAGACAAACATTGGTCTTACTGAAGAGCTCAGTGACTTTCAACGTGGCACCATCATAGGATGCCACTTCAACAAGTCAGTTTGTCAAATGTCCACCCTGCTAGAGCTGCCCTGGTCAACTGTAAGTACTGTTATTGTGAAGCGCAACAACGGCTCAGCCGCAAAGTGGTAGGCCACACAAACTCACAGAACGGGACCGCCGAGTGCTGAAGCGTGTAAAAATAGTCTGTCCTCCATTGCAACACTCACTACCAAGTTCCAAACTGCCTCTGGAAGCAACGTCAGCACAATAACTGTTCGTCGGGAGCTTCATGAAACGGGTTTCCGTGGCCGAGCAGCCGCACACAAGCCTAAAATCACCATGTGCAATGCCAAGCGTCAGCTGGAGTGGTGTAAAGCTCGCCGCCATTGGACTCTGGAGCAGTGGAATCGTGTTCTCTAGAGTGAATAATCACACTTCACCATCTGGCAGTCCGATGGATGAATCTGGGTTTGGCGGATGGCAGGAGAACGCTACCTGCCCCAATGCATAGTGCCAACTGTAAGGTTTGGTGGAGGAGGAATAATGGCCTGGGGCTGTTTTTCATGGTTCAGGCTAGGCCCCTTAGTTCCAGTGAAGGGAAATCTTAACACTACAGCATACAATTACTTTATTTTACCCCCTTTTTGTCCCCAATTTCGTGATATCCAATAACAATATTCTCTCATCGCTGCAACTCCCCAACGGGCTCGGGAGAGGCGAAGGTCGAATCATGCGTCCTCCGAAACATGACCCGCCAAACCGCGATTCTTAACACCCGCTCTCTTAACCCAGACACCAATGTGTCAGAGGAAACACTGTTCAACTGACTACCGATGTCAGCCTGCAGGCGCCCGGCCCGCCACAAGGAGTCACTAGAGCGCGGTGAGCAAAGTAAAGCCCCCCCGGTCAAACCCTCCCCTAATCTGGACAACGCTGGGCCAATTGTGCGCTGCCCTATGGGACTCCCTGTCCCAGCCTGTTGTGACACAGCCTGGGATCGAACCCGGGTCTGTAGTGACGCCTCAAGCACTGCGATGCAGTGCCTTAGACCGCTGCGCCACTCGGGAGGCATACAATGACAATCTAGACAATTCTGTGCTTCCAACTTCGTGGCAACAGTTTGGGGAAGGCCCTTTCCTGTTTCAGCATGACAATGCCCCCGTGCACAAAGCGAGGTCCATACAGAAATGGTTTCTTGAGATCGGTGTGGAAGATTTTGACTGGCCTGCACAGAGCCGTGACCTCAACCCCATCGAACACCTTTGGGATGAATTGGAACGCCAACTGCGAGCCAGGCCTAATCGCCCAAAATCAGTGCCCTACCTCACTAATGCTCGTGGCTGAATGGAAGCATGTCCCCGCAGCAATGTTCCAACATCTAGTGGAAAGCCTTCACAGAAGAGTGGAGGCTGTTATAGCAGCAAAGGGGGGACCAACTCCATATTAATAACCATGATTTTGGAATGAGATGTTCGACGAGCAGGTGTCCACATACCTTTGGTCACGTAGTGTACTTTGCTATTTGCTAAAAAAAAATATTTGTTTGCAACCATCAGGTTGTAGTTCAAACTGTAGGCGTGGCTTACTTGAATTTGCAGGCCTTGAGAGATGGCCAGCTAATTACACTACCTAACTGGATAATAATAACTCCAACATAACTGTTCAACACCATGCCCAGAAACAGGACAAACGTGTGAATGGTACTCAATATTTAGCAAAGAAAGTCGACTAAACGTGTGCAGTTCGTTGGCATGAGGACGCAAACTGTATAATTAGTCCCCATCTGATCTGTGTTTCAGCAAAGCGTGAGTGACAGCTAGTTGGCTGGCTGGCTAGCTAGGTTTTGTTAGCTAGCTAGCTCTAGTAGCTATACAATCAGTAGCAAATGATTGCATTAGCTAACACACCCAAGTTTGAAGTAATATAATTGGGGACATCATGCAAATACGTTGTGCATGTGAAATGTAACGCTTACATGGTTACAGATAATATTGTTGCTAAAATGCTGAGTAATGATTAAACACCTGTGCGGTTGGATGTAGAATGAGTTTGCAGCTAGTTCGCGTACATAGCTAACTTCTCTAGCCGTAGCTAGTTAGCAAGCTAGCTAACTATTTGCCAACCGTGTTTTGGAGTCATGCATTTATTGTAAACCACCACCCTACAACGAACTGGGACTAAAGATAACAAGCCAGAGTTAGCTAACTACAAGCCATGTTGCATGTTACCTGCCGGTTGCAAACAAACCGCTAACTAGCAGGCTAATGACAATCTGGCAGGCCATTTCGAGTGCCTCGCAACATGTTAGCCCACGAGTTAGCTAAAGTTAACATTCGTTGGCGATGGAAGGAACTGCACATGTCAGCTAACAAGACAACATGATTGCATGCGGTTTTATTACAAGCTACTCGAATCAAACCTATATTGCTACTTGAAATTGATTTAGCAAGTTAGCTAGCGGCAGCTAGGCACTTAACGTTACCAATATTCTCTTGAAGAGAGCGTTCTCCTTCGGCGGTAGAGTAATTGAGGGCATTCTGTAAACTGGCTACTCTTCTGTAGCTTCAAGCATGAATCGACGTTGTCTCTCTCTCCCCTCTCCGTCTTTTTGAGGCAAAGTTCCCGGAGTTGTCTCGCTCTATTTCGGGCCCTTCTTACTCACGTGGTGACAGCCAAGGCCCCCTTTAGACCAAAATGGCCGAATACCTTCTCCCCCGGGTCAAGCTGCTCTCCGCGTCTGCGTGCTGTACTGTGCAAAATGATGTTACTAAAAGTTGCAAATGTAACCAATCAAAGAAAGTTATGGAAGGGGACGTGTTATAAAGTATAGTGCATCGCTTCGGCAATAGACGTGATGTAAAATGGATTATTTACTGATTGCACTGCACTGCTCTTGTAGCCCTTCTCTTAACTCCAGCCTTGGATTCTGGAAAGGTACCTACATATATACAGTCAGTCATTGAGAGGTACATTGCATTTAGCCAAAAATAACCCTCTCCTTAACTTCTCTCTCCTGAGTCGGAACTGTGCTATGCCGGAATGTGGTCAGCCAGAGCCCAGCGCGATATATGGCTGGGAAAATGTACCGCAATCCAGGGATGGAATACATCGTTGTTCTCATAATCATCCCGAAATGATGAAAGGTGAATGTAGAAGATTTAAATACTACTGTTTATTTATTTATTAAACTGCCGATTTCGCCAGCATGTTAGCATAGCAGCGGGAAGTAGGGGTGCTGCACCCCCTGAAAAATCGGAATATAATATATATATATATATATATATATATATAATTTTGTGAAACAAATATTTTCCAAAAAGAAGTGCATTAGACCTTTACTAGTATTAGCGACCAATATAGATGTATTGGGGTCAAAAAACAAATCTGCATCTCTGCTTTGTCTAAAAGGGTAGTTGTATAATTAAGAACAGTATCTTGCAGGATTTAATAGTTGAAATTGTAAGAGTTGTTGCCCTGTCCCTTTCTCTGCGATTGTCATTCTAATTGAATCCAGAAAGAACAAAACCCTGTCCTTAAACATTTACATCAAAAGGTGCAAAGTTATGAGCAAAAAACATCCACAAAACATCCACATCAAATTAAATATTTTTCTTGATCAAATAACATGGAAAACAACCACTTTTTGTGCAGTAGTAATTAGTACATTACTGTATTGTACACTACATGACCAAAAGTATATGGACACCTGCTCGTCGAAACATCTCATTCCAAAATCATGGACATTAATAAGGAGTTGGTCCCCCCTTTGCTGCTATAAAAAGCCTCTCTTCTGGGAAGGCTTTCCACTAGATGTTGGAACATTGCTGCGGGGACTTGCTTCCATTCAGCCACGAGCATTAGTGAGGTCGGGCACTGATGTTGGGCGATTAGGCCTGGCTTGCAGTCGGCATTCCAATTCATCCCAAAGGTGTTCGATGGGGTTGAAGTTAGGGCTCTGTGCAGGCCAATCAAGTTCTTCCACACCGATCTCGACAAACCATTTCTTTATGGACCTCGCTTTGTGCACAGGGGCATTGTCATGCTGAAACAGGAAAGGGCCTTCCCCAAACTGTTGCCTCAAAGTTGGACGCACATAATCGTCTAGAATGTCATTGTATGCTGTAGCGTTAAGATTTCCCTCCACTGGAACTGTGCCTAGCCCGAACCATGAAAAACAGTGCCAGACCATTATTCCTCCTCCACCAAACTTTACAGTTGGCACTATGCATTGGGGCAGGTAGTGTTCTCCTGGCATCCCCCAAACCCAGATTCATCCGTCGGACTGCCAGATGGTGAAGCGTGATACATCACTCCAGAGCTTGCGTTTCCACTGCTCCAGAGTCCAATGGCGGCGAGCTTTACACCACTCCAGCTGATGCTTGGCATTGTGCATGGTGATTTTAGGCTTGTGTGCGGCTGCTCGGCCATGGAAACCCATTTTATGAAGCTCCCAAAGAACAGTTATTGTGCTGACATGGCTTCCAGAGGCAGTTTGGAACTCCGTAGTGTGTTGCAACCGAGAACAGACGATATTTACGAGCTTCAGCACTCGGCGGTCCCATTCTGTGAGCTTGTGTGGCCTACCACTTCGTGGCTGAGCCATTGTTGTTCCTAGACCTTTCCACTTCACAATAACAGCACTTACAGTTGACAGGGGCAGCTCTAGCAGGGCAGAAATTTGATGAACTGACTTGTTGGAAAGGTGGCATCCTATGACTGTGTCACGTTGAAAGTCACTGAGCTCTTCAGTAAGGCCATTCTACTGCCAATGTTTGTCTATGGAGATTACATGGCTGTGTGCTCGATTTTATACATCTGTCAGCAACAGGTGTGGCTGAAATAGCCGAATCCACTACACCGAACAAAAAGATAAACGCAACATGCAATAATTTGAAAGTTAGTGTCCACATCTCCTTCGCAGAGTAGATCAGGTAGATCCGGCTGTTTATTGTTGCCTGTGGAATGTTGTCCCACTCCTCTTCAATGGCTGTGCGAAGTTGCTGGATATTGGCGGGAACTGGAACACACTGTCGTACACGTCGATCCAGAGCATCCCAAACATGTTCAATAAGTGACATGTCTGGTGCGTATGCAGGCCATGGAAGAACTGGGACATTTTCAGCTTCCAGGAATTGTGTACAGATCCTTGCGACATGGGGCTGTGCATCATCATGCTGAAACATGAGATGATGGTGGCAGAGCAATGGCACGATAATGGGCCTCAGGATCTCATCACGGCATCTCTGTTCATTCAAATTGCCATAGATAAAATTCAATTGTGTTTGTTGTCTGTAGCTAATGCCTGCCCATACCATAACCCTAACGCTACCATGGGGCACTCTGTTCACAACATTGACATCAGCAAACCGCTCGCCCACATGACGCAATACACGTGGTCTGTTGTGAGGCCGGTTGGACGTACTACCAAATTCTCTAAAACGACGTTGGAGGCGGCTTATGGTAGAGAAATGAACATTCAATGCTCTGGCAACTGCTCTGGTGGACATTCCTGCAGTCAGCATGCCAATTGCACGCTCCCTTAAAACATGAGACATCTGTGGCATTGTGTTGTGTGACAAAAGTACACATTTTAGAATGGCCTTTTATTGTCCCCAGCACAAGGTGCACCTGTGTAATGATCATGCTGTTTAATCAGCTTCTTGATATGCCAGACCTGTCAGGTGGAAGGATTATCTTGGCAAAGGAGAAATGCTCACTAACAGGGATGTAAACAAATTTGTGCACAACATTTGAGAGAAATAAGCTTTGTGTGTGTATGGAACATTTCTGGGATGTTTTATTTCATCTCATGAAACATGGAACCAACACTTTACATGTTGTGTTTATATTTCTGTTCAGTATAATTTGAAGGGGAGTCCATATATATAATGTACATAGGCTGGTCATCTAGGTTTGCACCTGTATACTTTCCATCACCATGAAGAAAAACAATGCACAATACAGTAATTGATTACATTGAGTAATCAAGTGGTTTATGATTATGTAGCTCAGTTGGTAGAGCATGGTGCTTGCAATGGTAGGGTGGTCGGTTAGATTCTCACGGGGGACCAGACCAGTATGAAAATGTATTCACTCACTACTGTAAGTTACTCTGGATAAGAGCGTCTACTAAAATGGAAAAGGAATGAATAGTCCATTTCGGTTTTCACACATAAGTTAGTTGCATTTGCAAAGTATTTCAAGAAACTGGAAAACATATATAAATCAAGTATTTTTATATTCCATAAGTATTATAAGATGAACTGTTTCCCCTTTACATCTGTAAGAACGTTTTATGACCCCTTGACCAATTAAATTAATTCAAAATAGCTTGACATCAAAACTCTTAAATCCATTGGCTCTCAAAGTTGTCCGTTGCTCCATGCAACGAAATTTAGCTCAAAATCTGTTTCTTGCTTTGCTCTTAGGAACACGACACAATTGAGAGGAGTATTTCTGGGGTAGCGTTAAGTGTGGAGGTAGAGCAATTGAAATGGAAGATTCCTGGTGTTTGTGACGCCTGCCGTTTTGTGCGACGCAGACACGGCGGTGAGCGTGGTGAAACAAAGGAGTCATTGTCAGTCCTTTTGAGTTTTGAGTCAGTCTTTACCCAACAAGTTAATGTTAGGATATATAAGTTATCCTGTTAGAGCGTTTGTGGCGAATCCACTGCGCTGTTTCAGGTGCAACGTTTATTGTCATGTCGCAGCAGTGTGTAGGAGGAGATTCCAAGATGTGGGAAGAGTGCAGGAGGGCATGGGATTGAGGATTGTGTAGTTTCGGTGGATAACGTTGTGTGTCAACTGTAGGGTTGCACATGTTGCTGGGGATCGGAGGTGTCCGGTGAAAGAGGGGCAGGTTGAGGTGGCTAGAGTCAGAGTAGTGCAGAAGGTGTCATATGCTGAGGCAGTGAAGAAAGTACAGTCGTGGTTAAAAGTTTTGAGAATGACACAAATACTAATTTTCACAAAGTCTGCTGCCTCAGTTTTGATGATGGCAATTTGCATATACTCCAGAATGTCACGAAGAGTGATCAGATGAATTGCAATTAATTGCAAAGTCCCTCTTTGCCATGAAAATGAACTTAATCCACAAAAAACATTCCCACTGCATTTCAGCCCTGCCACAAAAGGACCAGCTCCCATCATGTCAGTGATTCTCTCGTTAACACAGGTGAGAGTGTTGACGAGGACAAGGCTGGAGATCACTCTGGCATGCTGATTGAGTTAGAATAACAGACTGGAAGCTTTAAAAGGAGGGTGGTGCTTGAAATCATTGTTCTTCCTCTGTTAACCATGGTTACCTGCAAGGAAACACATGCCGTCATCATTGCTTTGCACAAAAAGGGCTTCACAGGCAAGGATATTGCTGCTAGTAAGATTGCACCTAAATCAACCATTTATCGGATCATCAATAACTTCAAGGAGAGAGGTTCAATTGTTGTGAAGAAGGCTTCAGGGCGCCCAAGAAAGTCCAACAAGCGCCAGGACCGTCTCCTAAAGTTGATTCAGCTGCGGGATCGGGGCACCACCAGTGCAGCGCTTGCTCAGGAATGGCAGCAGGCAGGTGCGAGTGCATCTGCACGCACAGTGAGGTGAAGACTTTTGGAGGATGGCCTGGTGTCAAGAAGGGCAGCAAAGAAGCACTTCTCTCCTGGTAAAACATCAGGGACAGACTGATATTCTGCAAAAGGTACAGGGATTGGACTGCTGAGGACTGGGGTAAAGTCATTTTCTCTGATGAATCCCCTTTCCGATTGTTTGGGGCATCAGGAAAACACCTTGTCCGGAGAAGACAAGGTGAGCGCTACCATCAGTCCTGTGTCATGCCAACAGTAAAGCATCCTGAGACCATTCATGTGTGGGGTTGCTTCTCAGCCAAGGGAGTGGGCTCACTCACAATTTTGCCTAAGAACACAGCCATGAATAAAGAATGGTACCAACACATCCTCTGAGAGCAACTTCTCCCAACCATCCAAGAACAGTTTGGTGACGACCAATGCCTTTTCCAGCATGATGGAGAACCTTGCCATAAGGCAAAAGTGATAACTAAGTGGCTCGGGGAACAAAACATCGACATTTTGGGTCGATGGCCAGGAAACTCCCCAGACCTTAATCCCATTGAGAACTTGTGGTCGATCCTCAAGAGGCGGGTGGACAAACAAAAACCCACAAATTCGGACAAACTCCAAGCATTGATTATGCAAGAATGGGCTGCCATCAGTTTGGATGTGGCCCAGAAGTTAATTGACAGCATGCCAGGGCAGATTGCAGAGGTCTTGAAAAAGAAGGGTCAACACTGCAAATATTGACTCTTTGCATAAACGTAATGTAATTGTCAATAAAAGCCTTTGACACTTATGGAATGCTCGTAATTATACTTCAGTGTACCATAGTAACATCTGACAAAAATATCTCATAACACTGAAGCAGCGAACTTTGTGAAGACCAAAACTTTTGACCATGACTGTAGAGGAGGATGGGTGAGGGATTCTGAGAGGATTCCTGTGAATAGTAGATCTGTGCCAGCACAGAGGGATAGGCCAATGAGTGATATATGCTTCAGTAAGGTTGTTTCTTAGCTGTCATAGCAATAGTTACCAACTGTATTGCAGAAATGGAATGTAAATCCCAGAAAATATAATTTATGTTGTGGTGGCAGCTGCAGAGAAGTACTTGGGGGTATGAGATTTGACTTCAGAAGAGTTACAGCATGTGTGCAGTGGAGGCTGGTGGGAGGAGCTATAGGAAGGTGTGCTCATTATAATGGCTGGAATGGAATGCATGGAATGGAGTCAAACGTGGTTTCCATATGTTTGATACCGTTCCATTTATTCCATTCCAGCCATTACAATGAGCCTGTCCTCCTATAGCTCCTCCCACCAGCCTCCACTGGTTGAGTGGTAGTGTCCCCCAAGATAGGGTTAAAGTAGTGGAATAAGGTGATGGGTTTTATGAGTCTAGGGTTAGTTGGTAGGGTAATTAAAAGATGTGTGTGTATATATATATATATATTTTTTTTCTGGTTCCCCATTCCCATTTTGTATCACAAAGTGTAATGGACCTATACTATAGTTCAGTTGGGGGCGGTAATGCAACATATTGGATGCCAACCGCTGTTACTTAAACCTGATCGCTGGGTAAGCTGACACGAAGAAGGTTAGAGGAGTAGGTTGGATCAATCGTTGATAAACAAACTTTACTCTGTGTGGCGGCGGTTCGGCACAGCGGTGCTGTGACTGGGTCAGAGATGGTAGAAGATGGTGATGGAGAAGAAAGTGAAGCAAGTATGGAGCATAGTGGTACAAATAAAGGAGGGAGTAAGAAAAAGAAAGCGGGAGAGAAAGGGAGTAGGGGTTTGAAGGGGAGCGAGAGGTCTATGGAGGCAGAGAGGAGGCAGAAAAGGAAGTTTGAGGAGAGCAACCTAGTTTCCAACACTAGCGGAAGTTCGGAGGTAGAAAGTGCCAAGGAAGGGCAAGATAAGACGTGAGGTGAGGAGGAGCATAAAGTCATTCTGAAGTTAAGGGAGGAAGGGGGAGTTGGGGAGATGAGTCCGATAAGGTTGACGGCTGTGATAAGAGTTGATTTGGGAAGTTGTCAATGCTAAAGTGTTAAGAGATGGGAGCTTGTTGGTGTTCTGTAAGGACATGGCGCAGAGGGAAAAAGCTCTCAGAGTGAAGCAAATAGGGAAGTGTAAGGTGGTGTCGAGCAGCTGGACTGATCAAGCAGGGAAGCAGTGGATTAAAGGGCTGATAACAGGAGTGCCTGTGAGTGTTCGCACTAAAGAGGTAAGGGATAATTTGAGAGGAGGCGTTCTAGTGAATGTACAAAGATTGCAAGCAACAAGGGGTGGAGTTAGGGTAGATAGCACATCTATTCTGTTAAACTTCAAGGACTGGGTACTGCCAAATAAAGTAGCCATAGGATATATGAGTTATTATGTGAGGGCTGATGTACTGAAGCCTTTGGCAGTTATAACATCTTAGAGATTTGGGCATGTGGCAACAGTCTGTAAAGAGAAAAAGAGGTGTGCCAGGTGTGGAGGGGAGCATGAGTATGGGAAGTGTGGAGATGGTGTACAACCAAAGTGCTGCAACTGTGGGGGTGCTCATAGTGTGGCATATAGTGGGTGTGAGGCTATGAAGCAGGAAGAGGAGGTGCAACAAGTGAGAGTGGAGAGTAGGGTGTCATGCTGAGGCAGTGAGGGTGGTCCAGGTCCAGGGAGATATAGGTTCAAGGGAGAGATGGGTAAGAGCATCTAGACCGGGGATTACGGGGCAGGGGGGCGGCGATATGGTATACATAGAAAAGAGAAAGCTGGTGACGTTCATAGCAAGAGCTATCAATAGCACTGATAAAGTAGAGTCTAAAACAGAGAGGATTAAGCTAATAGTGAAAGCTGCTGGGAGACATCTGAGTATGACAGGGTTGACATGGGAAGAGGTTTGAGATGACCTCAATCAGCAGAGGGTGGAGTCATGTATTACTGGATCTTAGTTATGGTGGTAGTACTACAGTGGAATGCTCAAAGCCTGTTAGCTAATGGGCAGGAGTTCAAGCAGTTCATTGTAGATATGCAGGTGCCACCTTCATAAAGCAAGGACTTCCCTACAGGATGCTAGGTGGATGGAAAAGTGATGGAAAATCTGATATAAAATAAAGTTCTGTGACACCATTGGAAGGGCGACACCTTTTGGAGAAGTGTGGGGGATGATTAAGAGGATGAGTGGGGTCAGAAGGGAGTGGGATTATCCAGTGTTGACGAGTGGGGAGGATGTGGCAGTAACAGATGAGGAGAAGGCAGAGATGATGGCCAAAGCATTTGTCGAAGTGCATAGCTCGGGCAAATTTGTCAAAGGAGGGGCAGAGGGGGAGAGAGAGCACGAGAGAGGAGCATCCTGGAGTGATGGATAGGAGGGAGGATTTAAATGATGCATTGAATGCACAATTTACCATGGCAGAGGCGCAGTGGTGTAAGGCACTGCATCGCAGTGCTAGGTGTGCCACTAGAGATCCTGGTTCGAATCCAGACTCTGTCGTAGCCGGCCGCGACCGGGAGACCCATGGGGCGGCACACAATTAGCCAGCGTCGTCCAGGGTAGGGGAGGGAATGGGCGGCAGGGATGTAGCTCAGTTGGTAGAGCATGGCATTTGCAATGTGGGGATTCAGGTTCTCTGTAGAGAACTCAAACAGTGTTCTTTACCAGGAGGAAGGTGGGAGATGAGGTATGCATGAGGTTATATGGGAGCAACTTGGAGAGGGTGGGGGCCTTCAGGTTCCTTGGGGTATACTTTGATACTAGACTGACCTGGGCAGAAAACATTGAGAGAGTGGTGGGAAAGTGTAAGAAGGTGCTAAATGTGATGCGCTGTCTGACGGGGAAGGAGTGGGGGGCTGGGCGTTCCTCATTGAGGACCATGTATGTTGCATTGATCCGATCTGTAATAGACTATGGCAGTATAGCATACGGTTCGGCAGCCCGGACCTCATTGGAAAGGCTAGATGTCATACAGGGGCAAGGACTCAGAATATGTAGTTGGGCATCTTGGACGTCCCCAGTGGCTGCATTACAGGTGGAGATGGGGGATATGCCATTGCAGATTAGGAGACAGCAGCTGGCAATTAATTATTGGGTCAACCTACAGGGACATGGGGTGTCTCATCCTGCGAAAGGGATTTTACAAGCATGCTGAGAACATGAGCGAAGACCGAACACGAGCTTTGGGTGGGTGGGTAATACCCAGGCGAAGGAGATGGGAGTTTAGTCCAACGGTAGCTATTCCTGTAAATCCACCATGGCTACTCCTGCCTCCAGTAGTTGATCTAGAAGTGTTGGAGAGACTACAGAAGTATAGGGAGAGTGTTGATCCATCTGATTTGTTTAAGAGATGTCTGGATACTGTGTATCAGGATTTTGTGGCCATTTACACAGATGGTTCAAAAGATCCCAGGACAGGAGGTACTGGGTCAGCATTTGTAGTGCAGGAATGTGGGGTGGAAGTCAGGAAACATATTACAGATCATCTGGCTGTATATACGGTGGAGCTGATGGCCTTAATGTTGGCCTTGCAGTGGGTGGAGGAAGTCAAACCAGATAGAGTAGTTATTTGCTCTGATTCATGTGCAGTGTTAATGAGTCTCCAGTCCTTTAGCTCAGGTAGCAGACAAGACCTGCTTTATGAGGTGCTACAAACCCATGGCAGGATTAGACAGATGGGTATACAGATAAGATTTACTTGGGTCCCAGCCCATGTGGGGGTGGAGGGGAACGAGGCAGTTGATGTACTGACTAAACAAGCACTTAGTAGTGGGGATGTTGATGTTGTAGTTTCAATGAGCGAGGCAGAGGCAAAAAGCCTGATATGATGGTGCAGAGATGGCAGTTGCAGTGGAATAGAGTCCCCTGTAGCTCAGTTGGTAGAGCATGGCGCTTGCAACGCCAGGGTTGTGGGTTCGTTTCCCACAGGGGGCCAGTATGAAAATGTATGCACTCACTAACTGTAAGTTGCTCTGGATAAGAGTGTCTGCTAAATGACTAAAATGTAATAATAAGGGCTGGCATTTATTTCAAGTACAGAGGAAAGTCGGGGAGGATGGCAGGAAGGGACAGAAGAGAGGAGGCTATTTATACAAGATTAGTGGTGGGACACAGCCAGTTGAATAAGACATTAAATGTGATAGGAAAGCATACAACAGGAAAGTGTGATTATTGCCAGGAAACAGAGACCGTGGAGCATGTATTGCTACATTGTGGGCAGTATCAGAGGGAAAGAGAGAGGATGAGATCTACTATAAGGGGATATAGGAAATTAGTTTAAAGAGTATATCGAGTAGAACGTCATTAGATATAGTCTCAAATATTATGTTATCTTTTTTAAGGGCAACGGGGCTGGCAGGTAGGATTTCGTTTCTCCCTGTCTCTGGCCCACACTCCAGTACAGTAGGTGGCGGTAATGCACCATAACGTTGGGTGCCAACCGCCGATAAACCCCATTGAAGAAGAAGAAGTCCGTCAACCCCCTCTATCATAACAACAGCTCTAGAAGCGAAGCATATGTCTAAACTCTTAAAGAGATTTTTGTTTTTTAGCCAAAACTGATGAGTGGTAAGTTGCACCTTAATATTATATATTTCTGGAGTAAGATAAGTATTCATCGGATATAATTCTAATGTCGAAATTGTTTTGAGGTGCGAGTGTAAATGAAATGGCTTTGATGATAGCTAGCTTGCTTTGGCTAACCCAAAATGTGTCAATGTTTAATCTCCTGTTTTTAGCTCCCCATATGATCGCTGCTTGTTGGCTAAATTTACTAACCACCTTGTCATAAAGAGTGAACAGATTAATCAGATGTGTGTGGCAATAGCTAACTCTCACATTTGGTTGTCACTAGATGACTAAATTAGCTAGCTGCAGTGTCAACCATGTAGCTAATCTCGGTTACCCAGAAGTAAAATAATCTCGCCAAAGTTGGTCATTTCGTCTTTTACTTCTGGGGGGGATGCCGATATAATAACAATTGTGATTACCTTTGTGCGAAGGAAGAAAGCTAAGTCTCCTCCCTCGCAAATGGAAACTCTCGGCCAAACCCATCCCTTCCGTTAATTTCACCCGTGTTTATCATGGCCAAAAAGCTAATGTTTGTTTTCACGTATTTTTACGATACAGACCATTTTGACTTTGTGGCTGTGGAATCTAGTGGAAACCGTTTATCATCCGCACACGGCTTCAAAATCACCGCACCAGTTTAAGCACCGCCTTCACCCAATCCTGATTCGTCCAAATAATCGACGACGAAAACCCCAAACCAAGAATTTACAGCTGCTAGTAATCACGTAATTCTACATTAGCCTTAACAGATTCTCGCCGTTTCATCTGTCAAGAGAGATTACCATGTAGCTAACTAGCATTAGCTAGATCAACCGGTCAGCCCAGTGCAGAATCCTCCCACTCCATTGCTCTCGCTTAATGTGTGTGTGTCTAAATGTAATTGTTTTTATGACAAGGCCTATAAGCACACCTGTCATATAGTGAAACATCTCAGTAAGCTTTTTGGGCCATATATCTACTAGACATTTTTTGGGGGGTGTTTATTTTTATTTACAGCTTGTAACGGCACAACTGAATGGGAGGAGAATGGGCCTGCCAAGATCCTCCTTTCTTTCATTCTAAATTAAACATTTTTAGTACGCATTCACCATCACATGTACTTGAAATGATAGTGACATACCTTTTCATTAATGCTATTGAAATTGTGAAATTATTCCAATGTTTCGTACCGTTTACCTTTTTATGAAATTGAGCACATTGATAGATATAAAGTCAACTTTTAATATGACCGTACTTGAAATGTCCTCCGGCACAGGTAGGCAATCTGCAAGATGGTGCTGGCAGGCTTAAATAATAAATGAATGTTAAATCAATTGCACTAAGTTGTTCTTGTTTGCTGTCACACAATTTACCATAAGGTGTAAAACAATTTTTACCAAACTAAATTTGTAACTAGTATTTAAGTAGTTTTCTGACCAGATACATTATTTACTCTTACTTGAGTCATTTCTTAAGAGGGCTACTTTAACATTTTACTTGAGGAAATTACAATCTATGTAACATTACTTTTACTTAAGTACATATTTTCACTACTCTACCCACCTCTTGACTCTCAAACCCTTCTTATTATTCTTAGGGTTTTCAGAGGTTAGCTTCGCCCACGGTTGTGTGTGTGAACTACAATTCCAACGCTGTATTTTAACATTTAGAAACGTCAATCATCGCGTGCGAAATGGGTTTCGAAACATATGCTGATATTCCCCTTATCTTTCATATCAGCGAGAAACAATCTTTCAAAAAATATATATACTTACTGTAGCAGTTTTGCACAGATCCATACGCTGTGTGCATCCAGTTGGCGAACTACACTTCCTCCCCAGTTACGATTACACACAGGTGTTCGGCGCATGCTAGACAGCTAATTAGCACAGGTGGCCGCCTATGTCTTCCGTAAACAAGCGCTGTTACGTGGAGATATAGCTGTGTGGGAACACTAACCCGAACCCTATAAAAGGTGTGTAGTAATTTAACGCCTAGTGTAGGGTTGAGAAGCTACTGGAAGTGTTGTTGAATCCAATGGGTTGCTTTAGCATTAGCTAGCCTAGCATGCTGACAAAAACAGCAGTTTAATTAAAAACTAGAAGTATTTCAATCTTCTCGATTCACCTTTCATCCTTACTGGATGATTAGCAGTACAACAACATATTCCATGCCTGAATTAAGGTACATTTTCCCAGCCATATACCGTGCCGGGCTCTGGCTGGCCACATTCCGGCATAGCACCATTCCGACTCGAGATAAATGAACTAGAGTCGAATCCTTTTGGCTACATCGCACTGCAGACAGAAAGAGTCCATAGAGAATGATAGAGGCCTCTACTTCTTCTTCGATTATGTTTAACGGAGGTTGGCATCCAATAAATGTTGCATTACCGCCACCTACTAGACTGGAGTATAACTCCCTTACACTTTGCTTGAAAAAAAATACACCTACCCTACCATCTAACACTTACAAAAAAATATATATATATACATTCTCCACTATTTAAATCTATTTAGTCCTACTTCAGGCCAACCGTCTGAAAGGATAGGACACCACCACTTAACACACCCTGTAACTCTTCTGATGTCAAGTCTTGCACACCCAAATACCTCACTGCAGCTGCCACCACATAGAGGCCTCTAGTGGCCAAAAGGCTGTATTAGAATGGGTAGCGCCATTGAGGGCCAACTTCATTGGCTGATCCCTCCTGGTGACCCTGTTGGAGTCATGTGTAAATGTCCAACTGGGTCATCAGGAGGAATCAGCTAATTGTGAAAAAGAAAATGGACTACTTCAAAATGGAAATAGCATGCGCAGTGCCATTGCGGCTGTCACAGACGCTATAATGGCACAGATACAAAGATGAGTCTATCTATCTCTGAAAGAATCTCATAGAACAATATGAATTAGATACGATTAAAGTCAAATTCCATAGCCTTTAGCCATCATTGCAGCATTGTCATCACTGTTATGGGGTTGGCATCAGACATATGGTGTATGTAGACAACACCTGTGCCACACTGATCAACATGGGGGCCCCACAAGGGTGTGTGCTCAGCCCCATCCTGTACCCTGTTCACCCATGACTCCGTGGCCAAGCACGTCTCCAACTCAATCATCAAGTTTGCTGACTACACAACAGTGGTAGGCCTGATTACCAACAATGACGAGACAGCCTACAGGGAGGAGGTGAGGGCCCTGGAGGAGTGGTGCCAGGAGAACAACCTCTCCCTCAACAAAATGAAGGAGCTGATTGTGGACTTCAGGAGATGGCAGAGAGAGCAAGCCCCCATCAACATCGACAGAGCCGCAGTGAAGAGGGTCAAAAGCTTCACGTTCCATGGCAATCACATCACTGACAACCTGAAATGGTCCATTCACACAGACAGTGTGGTGAAGAAGGCGCAACAGTGCCTCTTCAACCTCAGGAGGCTAAAGAAATTCATCTTGACCCTCACAAACTTCTACAGATGCACCATTGAGAGCATCCTGTCGGGCTGCATCACCGCCTGGTACGGCAATTGAACTGTCCGCAACCGCAGGGCTCTCCAGAGGGTGGTGCAGTCAGCCCAACGCATTACCAGGGGTACACTGCCTGCCCTCCAGGACATCTACAGCACCCGGTGTCACAAGAAGGCCAAGAAGATCATCAAGGACCTCAGCCACCCGAGCCATGGCCTGTTCACCCCGCTACCATCTAGATGGCGGAGACAGTACAAAGCTGGGACCGAGAGACAGAAGCTTTTTTTCAATCTCCAGGCCATTAGACTGTTAAATATTCACCACTAGCTGGCCTCCGCCCAGTACCCTGCCCTGAACCTTAGTTACTAGCCAGCTACCACCCGGTACTCTACCCTGCACCTTAGAGACTGCGGCTCTATATACATGTAAGTCGGAAGTTTACATACACCTTAGCCAAATACATTTCAACTCCGTTTTTCACAATTCCCTGTCTTAGGTCAGTTAGGATCACCACTTTATTTTAAGAATGTGAAATGTCAATTATAGTACATAATTATTTATTTCAGCTTTTATGTCTTTCATCACATTCCCAGTGGGTCAGAAGTTTACATACACTCAATTAGTTTTTGGTAGCATTGCCTTTAAATTGTTTAACTTGGGTCCAACGTTTCAGGTAGCCTTCCACAAACTTCCCACAATAAGTTGGGTGAATTTTGGCCCATTCCTCCTGACAGAGCTGGTGTAACTGAGTCAGGTTTGTAGGCCTCCTTGCTCGCACACACTTTCAGTTCTGCCCACACATTTTCTGTAGGATTGAGGTCAGGGCTTTGTGATGGCCACTCCAATACCTTGACTTTGTTGTCCTTAAGCCATTTTGCCACAACTTTGGAAGTATGCTTGGGTCATTGTCTATTTGGAAGACCCATTTGCGACCAAGCTTTAACCTCCTGACTGATGTCTTGATATGTTGCTTCAATATATCCACATAATTTTCCTTCCTCATGATGCCATCTATTTTGTGAAGTGCACGAATCCCTCCTGCAGCAAAGCACCCCCAAAGCATGATGCTGCCACCCCCGTGCTTCACGGTTGGGATGGTGCAAGGCCCCCCTTTTTCCTCCAAACATGCAGATGGTCATTATGGCCAAATAGTTCTATTTTTGTTTCATCAGACCAGAGGACATTTCTCCAAAAAGTACGATCTTTGTCCCCATGTGCAGTTGCAAACCGTAGTCTAGCTTTTTTATGGCGGTTTTGGAGCAGTTGCTTCTTCCTTGCTGAACGGCCTTTCGGGTTATGTCGATATAGGACTTGTTTTACTGTGGATATAGATACTTTTGTACTCGTTTCCTCCAGCATCTTCACAAGGTCCTTTCCTGCTCTTCTGGGATTGATTTGCACTTTTCGCACCAAAGTACGTTCATCTCTAGGAGGCAGAACATCATTATGGCCAAATAGTTATATTTTTGTTTCATCAGACCAGAGGACATTTCTCCAAAAAGTACGATCTTTGTCCCCATGTGCAGTTGCAAACCGTAGTCTGGCTTTTTACACCTCCAATTGACTTAAGTGATGTCAATTAGCCTATCAGAAGCTTCTAAAGCCATGACATCATTTTCTGGAATTTTCCAAGCTGTTTAAAGGCACAGTCAACGTAGTATATGTAAACGTCTAACCCACTGGAATTGTGATACAGTGAATTATAAGTGAAATAATCTGTCTGTAAACAATTGTTGGAAACATTACTTGTGTCATGCACAAGGTAGATGTCCTAACCGACTTGCCAAAAGTATAGTTTGTTAACAAGAAATTTGTGGAGTGGTTGAAAAACGAGTTTTAATGACTCCAACCTAAGTGTATGTAAACTTCCGACTTCAACTGTACATAGTCACTGAACACTGATCACTTTTTAATAAGGTTTACATACCGTTTTACCCACTTCATATGTATACAGTGGGGGAAAAAAGTATTTAGTCAGCCACCAATTGTGCAAGTTCTCCCACTTAAAAAGATGAGAGAGGCCTGTAATTTTCATCATAGGTACACGTCAACTATGACAGACAAATTGAGAAAAAAAATCCAGAAAATCACATTGTGGGATTTTGAATGAATGTATTTGCAAATTATGGTGGAAAATAAGTATTTGGTCAATAACAAAAGTTTCTCGAGACTTTGTTATATACCCTTTGTTGGCAATGACACAGGTCAAACGTTTTCTGTAAGTCTTCACAAGGTTTTCACACACTGTTGCTGGTATTTTGGCCCATTCCTCCATGCAGATCTCCTCTAGAGCAGTGATGTTTTGGGGCTGTCGCTGGGCAACACAGAATTTCAACTCCCTCCAAAGATTGTCTATGGGGTTGAGATCTGGAGACTGGCTAGGCCACTCCAGGACCTTGAAATGCTTCTTACGAAGCCACTCCTTCGTTGCCCGGGCGGTGTGTTTGGGATCATTGTCATGCTGAAAGACCCAGCCACGTTTCATCTTCAATGCCCTTGCTGATGGAAGGAGGTTTTCACTCAAAATCTCACGATACATGGCCCCATTCATTCTTTCCTTTACACGGATCAGTCGTCCTGGTCCCTTTGCAGAAAAACAGCCCCAAAGCATGATGTTTCCACCCCCATGCTTCACAGTAGGTCTGGTGTTCTTTGGATGCAACTCAGCATTCTTTGTCCTCCAAACACGACGAGTTGAGTTTTTACCAAAAAGTTATATTTTGGTTTCATCTGACCATATGACATTCTCCCAATCCTCTTCTGGATCATCCAAATGCACTCTAGCAAACTTCAGACGGGCCTGGACATGTACTGGCTTAAGCAGGGGGACACGTCTGGCACTGCAGATCGAGGGAGATTATCAGTGGTCTTGTATGTCTTCCATTTCCTAATAATTGCTCCCACAGTTGATTTCTTCAAACCAAGCTGCTTACCTATTGCAGATTCAGTCTTCCCAGCCTGGTGCAGGTCTACAATTTTGTTTCTGGTGTCCTTTGACAGCTCTTTGGTCTTGGCCATAGTGGAGTTTGGAGTGTGACTGTTTGAGGTTGTGGACAGGTGTCTTTTATACTGATAACAAGTTCAAACAGGTGCCATTAATACAGGTAACGAGTGGAGGACAGAGGAGCCTCTTAAAAAAAGAAGTTACAGGTCTGTGAGAGCCAGAAATCTTGCTTGATTGTAGGTGACCAAATACTTATTTTCCACCATAATTTGCAAATAAATTCATAAAAAATCCTACAATGTGATTTTCTGGAATTTTTTTTCTCATTTTGTCTGTCATAGTTGACGTGTACCTATGATGAAAATTACAGGCCTCTCTCATCTTTTTAAGTGGGAGAACTTGCACAATTGGTGGCTGACTAAATACTTTTTTCCCCACTGTATACTGTATTCTAGTAAGGGCTCATCCTATATAACTACACCTTTTCTATTCCTATACCGTTCATACTGTCGATTTCACACCATTATATACCCATATATTTATATTCCAGACTCTGAAATTGCTCGTTATGATATTTGTCTTTCTTTTTTGGATTTGTGTGTATTGTAAGGCATTACTGCACTGTTGGAGCTATAAACATAAGCATTTCACTGCAACTGCAAAATGTGTACTTGACCGATAAGATTTGATGACAATCATCTTATGTATAAACATGTAACACTTTAATTCAATACTATATTTTTTCAGACACAACTAGACATTTATAAAAGTTAATATTTTATTGCAAAATGTTACAGTAACTGGTGTAAAGTTGTACTTTATTTGAAGAAAACACTGAGCCTTTCATGATGCTAAATAAACTCAGCAAAGAAAGAAATGTCCTCTCACTGTCAACTGTGTTTATTTTCAGCAAACTTAACATAAATATTTGTAAATATTTGTATGAACATAAGATTCAACAACTGAGACATAAACTGAACAAGTTCCACAGACATGTGACTAACATAAATTGAATAATGTGTCCCTGAACAAAGGGGGGGTCAAAAGTAACAGTCAGTATCTGATGTGGGCACCAGCTGCATTAAGTACTGCAGTGCATTTCCTCCTCATGGACTGCACCAGATTTGCCAGTTCTTGCTGTGAGATGTTACCCCACTCTTCCACCAAGGCACCTGCAAGTTCCCGGACATTTCTGGGGTGAATGGCCCTAGCCCTCACCCTCTGATCCAACAGGTCCCAGACGTGCTCAATGGGATTGAGATCCAGGCTCTTCGCTGGCCATGGCAGAACACTGACATTCCTGTCTTGCAGGAAATCACCACAGAACAAGCAGTATGGCTGGTGGCATTGTCATGCTGGAGGGTCATGTCAGGATGAGCCTGCAGGAAGGGTACCACATGAGGGAGGAGGATGTCTTCCCTGTAACGCACAGCATTGAGATTGCCTGCAATGACGACAAGCTCAGTCCGATGATGCTGTGACACACCGCCCCAAACCATGACAGACCCTCAACCTCCAAATCGATCCCGCGCCAGAGTACAGGCCTCGGTGTAACACTCATTCCTTAGACGATAAATGCGAATCCGACCATCACCCCTAGTGAGACAAAACTGCAACTCTTCAGTGAAGAGCACTTCTTGCCAGTCCTGTCTGGTCCAGCGACGGTGGGTTTGTGCCCATAGGCGATGTTGTTGCCGGTGATGTCTGGTGAGGACCTGCCTTACAACAGGCCTATAAGCCCTCAGTCCAGCCTCTGTCAGCCTATTGCGGACAGTCTGAGCACTGATGGAGGGATTGTGCGTTCCTGGTGTAACTCGGTCAGTTGTTGTTGCCATCCTGTACCTATCCTGCAGGTGTGATGTTCGGATGTACCGATCCTGTGAAGGTGTTGTTACACGTGGTCTGCCACTGCGAGGACGATCAGCTGTCTGTCCTGTCTCCCTGTAGCGTTGTCTTAGGCGTCTCACAGTACGGAAATTGCAATGTATTGCCCTGGCCAAATCTGCAGTCCTCATGCCTCCTTGCAGCATGCCTAAGGCACGTTCACGCAGATGAGCAGGGACCCTGTGCATCTTTCTTTTGGTGTTTTTCAGAGTCAGTAGAAAGGCCTCTTTTGTGTCCTAAGTTTTCATAACTGTGACCTTAATTGCCTATTTGTTGCAATTGATGAAAGCACGGACATTACAGATGTTGCACAACTGGCCATTTTCATCCGCGGAGTTGATGACACATTGACCGTCACCGAGGAGTTCGTGGAGTTGGTGCCGATGACAGATACAACGACAGCAGCTGATATTTTCACTGCACTCGTCGGCGCGCTGGACAGGGTCGGAGTGGACTGGTCCCGCGCTGTCAGCCTGGCTACAGATGGTGCGCCCTCAATTATCGGGAAAAAAGCAGGCGTTGTGACAAAGTTCAGAGAGAAAGTGCAATCTGCAAATGGAGGACGTGATTTTTGGACTTTACTGTATTTTGCACCAGGAGGCTTTGTGTTGCAAGTCATTAAAGATGGATAACGTCATGAAGGTGGTCATCCAAACTGTTAATTTCATCCGATCCAGAAGCCTGAATCACCGTCAGTTTGACAGCCTTCTCAGAGAGAAAGACCACATCTATGGCCTGCCATACCACACAGAGGTAAGATGGTTAAGCCGAGGTGCTGTGCTGAGGCGTTTCTTTGATTTACGAGAAGAAATTGAACAGTTCATGGAAGAAAAGGGCAAACCAGTGTTAGAATTTAATTCCGCAGAATGGATGCAGGACCTTGCATTTATGGTGGATGTTACAGAGCACCTGAATAACTTGAACAAACAGCTGCAAGGGCGCAACAAAGTTGCCACGCAGTATTATGACAGCATACGTTCTTTCAAGTTGAAGCTGTCATTGTGGGAGATGCAACTCGCCGGTGGTGATGCAGCTCACTTCCCCTGTCTGAAAAATGTGTGTGCGACCCAACATGTGGCAGACATGAAGCGGTTCAAAGATAAAATAACGTGACTGTTAAGGGAGTTTGAGCAACGCTTTCAGATTTTTGGTGAACTGGAGAAAGACTTCAAAGTTTTTTGTTCGCCATTCACCGTGAATCCCTCTGATCTGCCCGTCAGCATCCAACTTGAAATAATAGACTTGCAGTGTGACTCGGATTTGAAGGGCAAATTTGCCGCAGCTGGCTTGGACACATTTTATCAGAATCTCTTGCCAGGTTACCCCAATTTGACAGCCCTCGCTGCAAAACTGTTGTGCATGTTTGGAACCACATATCGTTGTGAGCAAGTTCTCTGTAATGAGCATAAATAAAACAAAGCTGCGCTCAAGGCTCACGCACAAGCACTTGAATCACTTCCTGAAGTTGGCTGCCACTCAGGATGTGACGCCTGATATTGATGCGCTGGTGAAAGCTAAAAGATGCCAGGTATCAGGAGTCAAATAAACTATGCAACCCCACTTAGTGCTGCATGAGACACCCTGATATAGTTCTGTGATATACTTCTGTGAATCACTGAGGCATTGTGTGTTGTTTGTCCTCAGAATTTCAAATAACTTGAGGTGTTTTATGATTAATAGTGATGTTGTGCTTTTGGACACACTGTCCTCAGGCTCCAGCTTTATGTTTTTATGTTGATGTGCTATTGTTTTTAATTGATTTTATTTTATTTGTATATTTAACCTATTCTTGACTCTGTGGTTCTTGCACTTGTTTGGGGAACAGGATTTCATTATTTGTATCTACATTTCTGCCTGAGAAATGACACCCTGATATAGTTCTGTGATCTGTGAAACAGTTCTGTTAATCACTGAGGCATTGTGTGTTCTTTTTCTTTAGAATTTTCAAATAAACTTCAGGTGTTTTATGATTAATAGTGATGTTGTGCTTGTACTATTTTGGACACACTGTCCTCAGGCTCCAGCTTTATGTTTTATGTTGATAGTATTAAAACAAAGAAAACAATCTGAAGTTGTTGTTTTTAAGTTATATATATATACCATGATTTTACCGGTCCGGCCCACTTGGGAATAGATTTTCCTCCATGTGGCCCCTGAGCTAAAATGAGTTTGACACCCCTGGCGTAGGTGGTGGGGATGTTAATCAGTTAGCCGCCGAAAATACATTTGACCGGAGGTTCATTTGGATAATTTTGTGGAATTACAGAGCCTAGTTTGAGCAGCGGAATACAGTAGCCTAGTAGCGCCTCAAAAAGCCTGTAGGCTACTGGAGTGAAAACTGCTTTTGTAAGCCCAGTCATTGCACAACAAATAACAATTATAAATGCAATCGCCTGTTAACTTGTAGCCACGATTAAAAATGAACTATGTTTTTCTCAATCTCAACTCGTAAAGCGCGCCTCCCATTCGAATGCATAGGCTATAGCCTGCCTACGGTTGACTATAAACGCGTCACCCACCACTTTGCAACGTGACCATGAGGCAGTATAATTGTTTGGAACCTGAACTTTTTACTTTACTTAAAATAATGAGGCATGTCTTACCTAGCGTCAAAGTAGCCTTGCGAAAATCCATCCGTAGAAATGTGGAGGACTTCCTCATGCCATTCACCAGCAGTTCTCTCCTGTTCTATTGGTTTTCATATCAACTTTCTTTCGTTGTCCAGAAGCCAAAGGCACAATTCTAGTCATATTAGCAACCTATCATAGTAGTTGCTATTAGATTCCCCCTCTTTCTAAATTTCTACCGGAGATTTAAATCTGTGTCACATATAGCATTAGGTGCGCAGTTTAGAACTGTTTTCCGCGAATTTCATTTAGGCAAATGTTTGAAATTACGTTTTATTTGCTGCTTCATTGCAGGAGTTGCATGTTCAATAATAGGCTATAGCCTTTTGACTAAGATGATAGGCTTGCTATTGTTGCATGTTTCCATTAAGTTTTTAATGAAACATGTCCAGTCCTTGTATGCATGCTTAGTATCAGAGGGGAAGAGGCGAAGTGAGAGGTTTCACTCTGGGTTTCACTCTCGCCTAAATCTGTCCAATGCGTTTCTATGGGCTTATTTTGGGCCTGCCTGCTTGCTGCTTTTAGCCAAGATGCCAATCTGTTTATGATCAAACTAGCCAGAATTGCCATGCAGAATGAAGGCGCCTAGTCGAGCTCGGCTTCGCTTGAAAAACGAAAAAAAAGTACTGTTTGTCCAATTTGAGACGCCGTAGCCAGTATACACTTCCTCAAAATAATCAGAATTGATCTATAAAATAACTCAAGAAATGTCATTAATTTTGACGTTTTTGCAAAGGAGAGACCTTAGTCGCGCAATTTTACATCTGACTAGGATGTTTGGTGCAGTATTTCTCAAGAGCTAAAATGTACATGAGGACGAGTCGTCTCTCGCCTTAGGTACCTCATGAATGATTGTTTTACAGAGATGGAGATAAGAGTTAGACCTGGCTACCTAGTATTGGTGTAGTCGACAATTATGCACTATGTGTGACCAACTTGTCACTGTGTGGTCTATTGGGAGTCCAAAATAAATACAATTGTACTGGACATGTAGTCATATTTTGCAGATGTTATCGCGGGTGTAGCAAAATGCTTATGTTCCTAGCTCCAACAGTGCAGTAATACAAAACACTACACACGCAAATCCGAAAAAGAAAGGAATTAATCTCACTGTCCTTTTATCTTGCAGTTGGGAGTCGGTCTGCGTTTACTGCAGCAAAGCCAGATCACACTAACCCCAACTGGCTGCGTCTGGGCCTAGCGTTCGGGACCTCCGCTTTCCTCTGGGGCCTGGTAATGACGGCACACCTCCGCTATTGGAGGTTACACACATTAAACTACATGACTGTGTGACTTTTGGCACCAAATTCATTCCCAGGATCAAAACATAAGAGTACTTAGCTAGCCTACTGATACTTGCAACAGGTGTAGACTTCTCACCTGATTTCCTTTCACAATTCTGCATTTAAACGTGTGACTTTTGAATGCAGTCCAGGTTGAGGCTCTAGATCTGTACAGGGCTATTTGCATACCTGTTTAACACACATTTGGTTCTAAAGAGGCATTTGAGGTTATGAATTGATTCGTGAATAGTGTGGGATAGTTTGCTGAATGGTTTCAAATGTTTCTCCTCTGCACCTCTTCAAACAGCACAGCACTGATGTGCACAGGTACAAAGTGGGGAATGGCCTGGAATGAATCGCTATGACATTACCCACAACTCTCCCTCAGTTTATTAATTTCAAGGGTAATGCATGTGGGACTTTCAAGAATAAGGGTGTTGTGCGGTTCTTACTGTAAAAATGAAGTTTGAATCCAGATTGTCATTTTTTATTTAGATGATTATAATAAAAAAACATGATCATAGCCTAATGTTTTGTGATTAATTCTTATTCTTTGCAGGAATATTTCAAGGATCCATCTGGGTGATTGACCGTGTTAATCTGAAGGATCTCTTCCTCACACCTTTTTTTCCTCTTCTGTATTTTTATTTTGTTTGAAAGATCCCATGTCCTGGGCAGTAATACCCAGTTCTATGTGCAATAAATATTATATTACTCTATATATATTTACCTGTCTGTCTCCTTCGGAAAGTATTTAGACCCCTTGACTTTTTCCACATTTTGTTAGGTTACAGCCTTATTCTAAAATTGTTAAATTGTTTTTTTCCCTCATCAAGCTACACACAATACCCCATAATGACGAAGCAAAAACAGATTTTTATAAATGTTTGCTCATTTATAAAAAATTAAAACAAATGACATTTTATAAGTATTCAAACCCTTTACTTTGTTGAAGCACCTTTGGCAGCAATTACAGCCTTGAGTCTTCTTGGGTATGACGCTACAAGCTTGGCACACCTGTATTTGGGGAGTTTCTCCCATTATTCTCTGCAGATCCTCTCAATCTCTGTCAGGTTGGATGGGGAGCGTTGCTGCACAGCTTTTTTCCAGGTATCTCCAGAGATGTTCGATTGGGTTCAAATCCGGGCTCTGGCTGGGCCACTCAAGGACATTGTCCTGAAGCCACTCCTGCGTCGTCTTGGCTGTGTGCTTAGGGTCGTTGTCCCATTGGAAGGTGAACCTTCACCCCAGTCTGAGGTCCTGAGCGATCTGAAGCAGGTTTTTGTCAAGGATCTCTCTGTACTTTGCTCCGTTCATCTTTGCCTCGATCCTGACTAGTCTCCCAGTCCCTGGCGCTGAAAAACACCCCCACAGCATGATGCTGCCACCACCATGCTTCACCGTAGGGATGGTGCCAGGTTTCCTCCAGATGTAAAGCTAGGCATTCAGGCCAAAGACTTGTATCTTGGTTTCATCAGACCAGAGAATCTTGTTTCTCATGGTCTGAGAGTCATTTTAGGTGCCTTTTGGCAAACTCAAAGTGGGCTGTCGTGCCTTTTTCTGAGGAGTGGTTTCAATCTGGCCACTCTATCATAAAGGCCTGATTGGTGGAGTGCTGCGGAGATGGTTGTCCTTCTGGAAGGTTCTCCCATCTCCTCTGAGGAACTCCGGAGCGCTGTCAGAGTGACCATCGGATTCTTGGTCACCTCCCTGACCAAGGCCCTTCTCCCCCGATTGCTCAGTTTGGCCGGGTGGCCAGCTCTAGGAAGAGTCTTGGTGGTTCCAAACTTCTTCCATTTAAGAATGATGGAGGCCATTGTGTTTTTGGGGACCTTCAATGCTGCAGAAATGTTTTGGTACCCTTAACCAGATCTGTGCCTTGACACAATCCTGTCTCGGCGCTCTACGGATAATTCCTTCGACCTCATGGCTTGGTTTTTGCTCTGACATGCACTGTCAATTGTGGGACCTTATATAGACAGGTGTGTGCCTTTCCAAAGCATGTCCAATCAATGTAATCTACCACAGATGGACTCCAGTCAAGTTGTAGAAACGTTTCAAGGATGATCAATGGAAACGAGATGCACCTGAGCTCAATTTTGAGTCTCATAGCAACGGGGCTGAATACTTATGTAAATGTCATATTTCATTTATTTATTTTTATAAATTTGCAAACATTTCTAAAAACCTGTTTTCTCTTTGTCATTATGGGGTATTGTGTGCAGATTGCTGAGGAGTTGTATTTATTTAATCCATTTTAGAATAAGGCTGTAATGTAACAAAATGTGGAAAAAGTCAACAGGTCTGAATACTTTCCTAAGGCACTGTGAACCCACATTTTTCCTCACAACACTCTTAAAAAATAAATAAGATACAGTACACCAATACATACAGATACGTGCACCATCATTGATGAGGTAGTCCTGAATAGATGGCTACCCTAAAGCCTGCTGTATTCATGGTGTGTGTGTGAAAAGTGTCCAGACACTCTGCAGACCAGTACAGACACTTGCCAGATAACACTGTGGAGGGAGCGCATAGCCAGTCCTCATACCTCTCTCTTGTTAACAGATCTGCATCATTCGTTAATTTGATTACAGAGAACTCTGTGCTCTCCAGTGGCACTGCAGTTATTTGTCCCTCAGCTGTGTCTGCCCTTGCCAATAAAACTAATTTGTAAAATTATGGTCAGGCTGTGACAATGACCTTCTGACATTTCTAATCTATAGAAAGGAGCAAACTTTACAGGAACGAAGGAACAGGAACGTATTATACTTATGCTAAAAATGTATTCTATTCTACTGCCATTTACTTTATTTTCGTATTCTTACATTTTATTATTTATTATTGCTGCATTATCGAGAAGGACCTGCAAGTACGAATTTCGTTGGACGATGTATACCATGCGTATCCCGCACATACGATTAATAAAACTTGAAACATGGGGTTTATGAAAAGCCGCCTTTATGACAGCTTTGAACATACACAAAAGACCACTGCTAGAACAATGCTAACTGTAGGCCTGATTGAGTTGATACTTCTCTGTGGATCATATTCACCCCACTGCGCTCTGCCACCAATTTCCTCTCTTTACCCTTTCCTGCGGTTAATCTGCACGCACAGAGGAATGGAACGATTAGGGAACGTGCACTGCGCACATTTCGGGAACACGCCCCTTGACAAAATAGAAATAAAAAAGGCAATAATAAATTGTTTATAGGCTATTCAGACATGTTGTTGGTGATTTTTTAATTACTACTGCCACTGGTTTGCTTGTGGAATGCAATGTCTGAGTACCTGAACATATAGGCTACAAATCTGAATGTGTCTGTCTAATATGGTTTAATGGATAAGTACATTTGATTCACATAAAAGACTCTCAAAAATATCTCAACAATAACCACGTTTCCATCCACAGTTTTTATGCGAGTAAAGTCATATCATATAAAAAATTATGACAGCTGTGATGGAAACAGGAAGTTTCTGTGCCATTTTATAAACGCTGACAGATTTGTTCGTTTGACATGGTGGGGGATCTTTTTGTGTCTAAAATTAATTAGAGAAATGGCGGTGGAAACGCCTTTATTGCAAATATTGATATAATAATCATCATATCGAAGTAAATGGGATGTAGCTCAGTTGGTAGAGCATGGCGTTTGCAACGCCATGGTTGTGGGTTCGATTCCCATGGGGGTCCAGAATGATTTTTTAAATATTTTTTTAAAATAATGTATGCACTCACTAACTGTAAGTCGCTCTGGATAAGAGCGTCTGCTAAATGACTAAAATGTGAAATGTAAATTTGGAGTCACGTGATGATGTGTGGTCCTCCCAATAGGATTTGGGAGACCATGCAGTTTATTAGGCTACAGATGAAATAAGGTATGATGAACTTCACAGAGTGTTGAAAGTGCACGGTGATGAGCTTGATGCTGCTTTCCAATAAATACTGAGGGTCTTATTCTGGTGACATGATGGTCGATGTTTGACAAATAAAACTTTTCTCGCTCTTATCCATAATAATCTCTTCATAGACTAGCCAACCCGCACAGCCTTACCTGCACTGTATCTGCAAGCTGTTGGCTAGTCGCAGGTGCCAAAATGAGTAGGCACATTTTGCTATTAAACGCAACCGTATTTGTGACAACTATCGGTAGAGTTGAAAATGCGATGGATTTTTATTCCGTACATACATATTACGTCATTTTTACCTGATTTAAAAAAAATCAGCAACAAGCAACAAATGCCCATATTTTCTTTATGTGGATTCTAGAATATTCGCATGAAAATCTGTTGCCAATTGGATGGAAACCTAGTTACTAGCTAGGTCTCCATATACTAGCTAGGTTTCCATCCAATTGGCGAAAAAACGACAGTATATGCGCATTCTCCCACCAGAGATGTTTCCATCCAATTGACTTGTTGTGGATAAAATGCTGT
Organism: Coregonus clupeaformis; assembly: GCF_020615455.1. Taxonomy (NCBI): domain Eukaryota; kingdom Metazoa; phylum Chordata; class Actinopteri; order Salmoniformes; family Salmonidae; genus Coregonus; species Coregonus clupeaformis. The sequence continues at coordinate 24,984,507 of NC_059194.1, read as the reverse complement.
GCATGATGATGTAGTGCACATAACAATTACTTATGCAGTTAAATTCCCATGCATGTACTGAATAAAAAATACAATTTAAATCGGTTTCCATCGCATTTTCAATTGTACTGATGGTGTTGTGAGAAAAAAAAAAAAAAACATTATTAAGGGAATGTGCCCACTCTGGTCTTGACATGTGCGCTCTAGCTAAGAACTCAGAGATACAGTTGGGGTATAGCCTACTACATTGACCATCATGTCACCAGAATAAGACCTTCGATATTTATTGGAAAGGAGCATCAAGCTCATCACAATGCACTTTCACCACCCAGTAAAGTTCATCATAACTTATATAACCTGTAGCCTAATAAACTGCATGGTTTCCCAAATCCTAGTGGGAGGACCATCCACTATATCATTGGGTGACTCCAAGTTTACTTTGATATGATGGTTATTATATCAAGATTGCGCATAAAGGCGTTTCCACCGCCATTTCTCGCAGAATTAATTTTACACACAAAAAGATCCCACCTTGTCTAGACATTTTTCTACATATAGCCTACTTTACTTGCATAAAAAGTAGGGGCGGGATGATACCAGTATCCCATATTTTTTCCATATAAAAAATGAAAACACAAAGAATAACAAACTCTTTGGTCCTTTAAAAACCTGCTGTATGTAAAATATTGTGTGCTATAGCTTGGAAAATTAATTAATGTGACTCTGGATGACAACATAATGATGTTTGTTAAAAAAATTAGGGCTGTTTTCCTAAAGAAGTTAAATCCGCTTGATATTTTGTTTCCTTGTCGTATCGCGACATAATACAAATGTTTAAGTGCATTTTCTATCCACGTGCTTTTTTTTGTCATTTTACCTTGTGCGTGACGTCCGTGAGAAAAGGGGGAGGTGAAGACCCATTCGATAAGAGAAATCAGCCACACATCCAGTGCTGAGCGCAAGTGAGATTGGGCTCGGCTTCGTTCCTCGCACACTTCGGCGCACGCTGCATTCCTCCCGTAGTTTTTGGATTGCGTGCGGCGATGTTTCTCTGCAGAACTGCCTGGCAAAAATGTGGGCCTTTGGCTCGGAAGTCAGCCCACCAGTTGTATAGAGATGGTGAGTATCACATAACGGGTTCAATAGATGGCGAAACCACATTAAAGTTGTACATGATACAAGATGGCAAATGTGTATCCTTGTTGGCTTTTATTTCCTCTATGTATAGGCTATGGGTAGCCTATGGGTAGAGGAATTTACGTACATTTCAGAATATAACATTTTGTTCTCATGTGGTTTGGCTTTACTGAAACCCTCTCTTCCCAAATTTGAAAGATGGCACCTGTGTTACAGGACAAGGGAAGTGAAGGTCAATTGGAATTTTGTCCAATTATTCCCATAATTTTTCATTGTGTTCATTTTGATCATCTTATTGGAGCGTCAAATTGTTACATGACACATTTGAAAGAGAAAGTCGTGGTTTCTCCCTGTCAAATCACCTCTCCCTCAACCAAACGAGATGGGCCTTGTAATTTTGTTACGAAACGAAATGCAATTGTGTTACTATGCGGACTCCGTGGTGGCTTACAGTACCAACAAATTTTAAATAATTTCAAATCGTTAGATTACTTTGTTTCCTTGTCTTCGGTGCCAGATGGTGACTTTGTATCGATGATGATTGCATGGCCTAGGTGTGCAAATTATACATTTGAACTATAGTTACGAAACTCGCGCTTGAAAGGGAAGGTAAACAATTACCTAACTGGTTACATAACCTTTAATTTGTTTTAAAATTCTTAATATGTGACCTTCATTAAATCTGAGGTGGCATAGAAATATGGTTCCTGCTTTTGCTCACGTGGTAGAGAACGTGTCACGGGCGTCTCAATGTATGGACTGCGGACAAAGGCATGCGTCGCTCACCAAACAGCTCCCTCCGCGGGAGCGCGCAGCAATGAACTTGCATTCTTCCACCAAATAATTCCATAATGTGGTGTTGGGAAACGCTCTCAGGCGCTCCTCCAGAGTCTACCGTAAGTGTTCAATTGGGTTGAACACTATGCTCATTTTGAGACCCCTATTTCAAAGATCTCTTCTAGCCATGGTAGCCAAAATAATGGGCAACAGTGGCGATTTTAGCATGTAAATCTTGGCGAGGCAAAAAAAAAACAAATACGTGGGATGCATGCCAGCAAAGCCATTACAAAACACAACACTAAACAATGCATTCATTGCACTCTAACGTGACAAACTGAGCCCACAAACTGTTAGGGCCTACATAAAGCTGTCCCAACAGCAGTCTCAACATCTTACCACTGCTACACCTGGCTATCAGCGGAGCCTTGTCTGGCAGCGAAAAAGAAAAACATAGCTGACTTGCTTAAACAAATGTGGTTTCTAATGAAAATTAAGATGTACAAACTATGGGGACGACAAGCCGATAAGAGGCAATCCGTAATTTCCATTAAGACATTAATGAGCTAGGACGGACATAGTCAATATAACTACTTGTTTAGCACATGGGCCGTTCTTAGAGGTCTCCCTGTACACCAAGTCAGAACGTGGGATAAATAAAGGGGGCATATAAGCAGACAATGAAAACTTTTACATTTCTCTTAAACAGGTTATAGGCTATATGTGCACCACCAAGTCAGAACAGTAGGTGGAATTAAGAGGGGGAAATAGACCAAATTATTAGGGTGAGGCACATGGGCTACTAACAGCTTACTACACAACATACACTTAGTATTACTTTCTTAGCTACAGTATACATATCTCCCTGGCATATTACATAATTTATGCAGCAGCATACAATACATTTTTGGACTCATCTGTTGTGCTGGGCTCACTTGAACAGGGAGCTGGCGCGGCGGTACTTCGTGGGCAAATTTTGTCATCAAAGTCTGGCATTCTCTGGATTTATAGTGCTTTCAAGACAAACTGAAAACTCTGGAAAAAAACAAGGTCAAATCATGATGACGTCATTGATCTTAAGGTCGTAGCTCTAGAAAGAGGCCTGAGTTCCGAATATACAATTCCGAGTTGGATGATCGTTCAAAATGTATTTTCCCAGTCGGAGCTCGTTTTTTCCCAGATTTCCCAAGTTGTCTTGAACTCACTGAAGTCAAGTTTTCGCAGTTCCGAGTTAACAGTTGTTTTGAGCGCGGCACAAATCATGCTTCATTGACAGCATGGCCAATGTTGAATGTTTATCATTTTAAACTTGGAAAAGAATAGCAGGCTAGTGAACTCACTCAATAGCAGGCTAGTGACTGCTTTGCAATGCTTGCAGTTAGCCACTGATTCCTTCCAAAGCACTCATTGTTGAATTTGCGATTTCCAACTTGTGTAATGTTCATGGCCGGTGAGCACCGATACTTTTGATCTATAATTTATCTTCATATGACAAGGATTAAAAAGGATTTGCCAGTAGATTGTCGAATTGATTCATGATGATGACTGCTAGCTAAGATTTTGAAAGTATGATGTTGACATGATCAGTCCAATCAAAGCTACTGTAGATATAACGTGATTTTCTGTGGTCAATGACCTTGAGCCTTCTTGGATGGGCACTTCTAATGTAACTCAATGGCAGCACCCAAGGGGCTTGAATTTTCAAGCTCTACCCTTAGACTTGGCAGTGATGTACTGCCCCCACTAGTGACAGAACACTGAGCTAATCACGGCGCAACTAGAGAACATTACCAACACCTACGCTCCGTATTTTCCACTGTCTGCCCCACCACCACAGAAAGCACGGAGCTAGGCTGAAACGCCTGCATTTTGGCGCTGCCTTACTCAAGAAAGCAAAAAAGAGACCATGTTTGTATGTGGCTTTATTAACTCAATGTTTATATATATTTTTTTTTGTGTACATTGTTTGCAAACTGATATGTGACACATATTAATGGCAAAATAACATGCAAAACAGCGACACCGGCCCCTGCTTTGCGTTTGTACAGCATACAACTCTACATGCACAAAAGGGCGTCTTCTTATCGCAGTGGGACCCTCCATGCCCACTGTCCTCCCTTGACCAGTGCTTAGGCACAGAGCAGGTATCATAGCTTAATCCTATGACATTGACCCACGGCCACTTGTGCTATCACAATCCCATGTCACTATAACCCTGCGACTCCAGTGGGGGTTGAACAGTGGGGGATGAGAACATTGAGGGTTAAAATCCCCCTGCATTGACACTCCCTGTTTTGTCATGGGGTGTTCCTTTTCGAAAGGAGAACCTTGTGTATTAGTTATTACATATTTTGAGCAATATTGTTCTTTCTTAATTATCAGGATCAAGAGGAAATTGACACCTACTGGTGCTCTTCCAATGGGACTAGTTATGTCCAGACTAAAATCTAGACTAAACTTAATTTGAGCCTAAAATCACTGGTCCCCCATTTTATGCTCACTCATTGTGAATGGCATGCAGGCTGTCCTGTTAGTTTGGGGTTTGCTGTACAAGTGAAACCGGACACTTGTTGTCGAAGTGGGGAGTGACTTGCTGTTCATTTTGTCCTTAACTGTAGCTACCGTTAACATTTTAACTGTGGCAAAGCTGTTCCTCTGTTTTTGTGCAAGTCTGTCTGCACGGTAGATGCATGTCTGTCTTCGTGGGTTGTGTGTGTCTGATTTCTTTGTGACTATAGTCTAGATGTGTTAAGTGTGTGTGTACGATTGTTCGTCTTTGTGTTGTGTATGGCGTTTGGTGCCTGTCTGCCATGAGGGAAGGGCACTGACCTTCAACGGCATTAGGAGGAAACGCTGACTCTGGTCCAAGTCTTGGTGTAGTAAACAAAGCGCCTGGCTGCAGTGTTTTTTTCTTTCTGCTGATGTAATGGCACTCGGAAAGCACAATCAATCTGAAAGAACTACGTAAAATGACAAAACACCTCCTTGTGCTGAGTATCATAAAAATATGCTGCTGGAATAAGATTAACTTTTTCACTTTAATATTGGTGGTGGGTCATTTGACCTGCTTTTGAATATTGCTATTGCACTAACCTTCTAGGCAAATTACATTTAGCTAGAATTCGACAACTTTTATTTCACACAAGCCTATTTCACTTTATCCCTTGTTGTTAGTCTGGTTGGAGTTCTACCAGCCAACCACTGTTTTTCAGTTGGAGGCAAATGAGCTCTGACAGGCATATTCCTGGACACCTAATCCAATAAACATCCAGAGATCGTGCTTCAACAAATCTTCTGTCCTCACGCTTCCCTCTCACTGCATTAGGTCTATCTTATTGTAATCTTTTTAAAACAATCTTATGGGGTGGGGACTAGATCAAATGTAGAATATCCTGTAACATCTACCGTGATTCCTGATGACATCTGAAGGCCAGGTGACCTTTACCTAACCGGTGACTTTTTTGTTGTTGTAGTAGTAGTGCCACGGCGACAGATGTCGTCGCTCCCCGGTGGTACTGGTGATAACATCATCTACGCCCTGCTGTGTGGTGGGGCCTTTGCTGGAGCCGTCGCCTACGTGAGTCTACACTTGTCTATTTGAGTTTAGATGACGTAGCTCATAGGGGGGGGGAAATAATCCCAGACTGGCCTTTTTTTTCATAAACCTTTAACTCTAGAATGTGCTATTTTATTCTTTGACATGGCTAAAGTTGCCCTCAGAAGAATGTTATAATGCGTTTCATTGGTACATTTACATTTTACATTTTAGTCATTTAGCAGACGCTCTTATCCAGAGCGACTTACAGTTAGTGAGTGCACACATTATTATTTTATTTTTTCATACTGGCCCCCTGTGGGAATCGAACCCACAACCCTGGCGTTGCAAACGCCATGCTCTACCAACTGAGCTACATCCCTGCCGGCCATTCCCTCCCCTACCCTGGACGACGCTGGGCCAATTGTGCGCCGCCCCATGGGTCTCCCGGTCGCGGCCGGCTACGACAGAGCCTGGATTCGAACCAGAATCTCTAGTGGCACAGCTAGCACTGCAATGCAGTGCCTTAGACCTCTGCGCCACTCGGGAGGCCACAGGTGAATTGGTAGAGGTGAATGTAACTATTTTGAGCATTAAAATGATCTTGGTGTTTCTTCCAACAGACGTACACCACCGTGACCACAGACCACGCCAGATTCACCGACCGTGTTGCGGATATCAACGCTCGTCCCAAGACCGAGTGGGTTCCCAAACCATGGCCCCCCAAGAGTAAGTCTCACCTCGCCCACCGTCTTGCCTCACAACCTCGCCCACCGTCTTGCCTCACAACCTCAACTAACCCCTTGTGTCATTCACCTCCCAGGTTATTGGATAAGAACCTGTTTGGGTTTGGTCCGGGGTCTAAGAGAAAGAGATGTGATCCAAGCTAGGGATTGTAGGACAGCAGGCCTGGTTAATCCTCTACTTAAATCAGAGGAATGTCACTGAGTGACCACACCTAAAACTGTAGCCTGGCTATTCGGTGTGTCCTCCTTTTTCTCCCCTGGGAGAGCCTTTCTGCTGCAGTGGACATTCTGCTGAGTTCATTAGAATTCACACACACACTGATAGTGGTCTCTGTCCTCCCCCTGTCGTTGTCAAGGTGTATTAATAACTGTTGACACAGACGGGACAGCCCAGTCAGCTCTGTGTGCGGCAATATCAAGCAGTCAGTCGTTTTGGCCAGACCACCATAGACTCTTAGCCAAGTGGGCCAGCCCCCCTCACATTCTCTGGTCATTGCTGTCGGAGCCCTGCATATCGCTCTCAAGTCATCCCACTATCATTCCTTTTCGCCTTTTCCAGAATCACTTCCTGCAAACAAACACACTCCCGTCCAATACCATTCTATTTATATGACCAACTATTATGTAATCCAACTGTGGCCAGGCAGTTAGGTATTGATACTGGGAGAGGTCCATAAGGGACTACTGCTGCTGTATAAACAGCTGAGATAAGATGTATGATTACAATATATTTTGTTGTCCACTTGTAATGGATGTTTATTTTGGCAGGCTTCAGCATAATCATAAACTCGAACTACACAGATATCACACAAGCGCATGGCTGTATGGCCCATACACGCTCATACAAGTGTGTGTAAAGATAAATCTGTCCATGCCTGTATCATATATCATAACTGGGTACAGATCAGACATGCCTACTAAGACCAACTCATTCATATACGTACATGATTCATACACATATCAGCCGGATCGCTATAATCATACACTCCATATAATCCACATGTAAACCTGTGACAATTTGCTTCTGTCTGTTTCCAGGCAAGGATGAGGAAGAGGAGGGTGAGTTCCTATGTGTGGCTTGACTAGCTAATGTCTTTCATTTATTATAGCTCACAGCCTGTTAAATGACTCTTTCTGAATGACCAATGAAACTCAGTTTTTAGACTCACTAAGGGTACCTTGGCATGGATTTGAGTATTTTCACTCTCTCACTGATTGCCTTGAAATGAATCTATGTTTCTCTATAGGTACACTCACAAACCTAGGTTTTTCTCTTGACACATTCACAAAACGCATTCTGAGAACCAATGCTGGGGATAAGGAGTGGATTCATGGACTCTGAAATGGGTGGAGTCTTAACGTATTGCATTTCAGTGATTTTAAACGATTAGTTACCGGAGTGTAACTCCAGTTCTATGAGTGGAGCGGAGCCCCATAGGGGAGCTCTGCTCCTAATGGTTTACCCTCTGCCCTAAGGCAGCAGCAGCCTGAGACAAAATTATGCACACACCTACAGCCAATAGGAGTACAGGTGTCCCTATAAGAGGGGACGCTTCCCCTCAATCAGCCTCCCGAGATATTTTTCTTCAGCGAGACTAGAGAGGGTCTGCAGGGCCTTAAGTCCTATGGGGCTCTGCTCCACTCATAGAACTGGAGTTACACTCCGGTAACTAATCGTTCTATATCGTGGAGCTCCGCCCCATAGGGGAGCTCTGCTCCTAATGGTTTAAGGCGGAGCGTAGCGCTCCAAAATGTACTCCCTGCCGAGCCTAACACTTCCCATCAAAACGAGAAAGTCAGGCCCAGCAATGGCTGTAACCGAGTCCCGCAGTACTGCAACTAAAAACCCCTACGGGTGTCACAATATACCGCGTCATCGGTTAAAAGACCCGCCCCACCTAGTCCAATGGCAATGCCAATGACTAGTGGGCAGATCACCAGAATAGAAGCCATACTAATCTGTACTAGCAGATAGATGTGCCTCAATATCCCGTGAAAACACTACCGACCACTAATGGAATGACATCAAATGTCACTCTACATTATGAACACGGTAGACCGCCTCACTCACTCAATGGAATCCCAGAGATTAGTGGGCAGGAACAAAAACATGAGTCATACTAACTGAACGAGCAGATAGATGACCTCATATTCTGTTAATCCACGCATGCCTCTACTGTACTGAGCCTGTCAGTCAGGATTCATGCCACAAAAAATGTTTTCTTATCCAAAGCGGACCTGATGGAAACCCAGTCCATAGTCCTGCTTTTCCCTCTCTTCCTAGCTCCAGATCTCCCTTCAGCTATGCTGAGTACAGACCGAGCCAAAGAGTTAGAAAACACATCTGTCAAAAACACGTCTTCCTAACCAAAGCGGACATGATGGAAACCTGTGTCCACAGTCCTGCTTCTCCTCTCCTTCTTGCTCAAGATCTCCCTTCAGCCACGCTGAGTACAGATCGAGCCAGAGAATTGGAAGACATATCTAAGAGATAGAAACGGATAAATGGAGACGGCGTCGACCAGGATGCTGTTCTACAGATATCCTCTACTCCCGTTCCTCTGAAAAGGGCAGTAGAAGCCGCTACTCCACGAGTGGAGTGAACTCTGATACCCTGAGGCAATTGCCGCCCTGCTACCTCATAAGCTGTCTCAATGCATTCACAAAGCCAGTGAGACAGCCTCTGTTTTGAAAGTGGTCTACCTAGTGCAGCCGCACCGTGACACACAAACAACTGAGGCGATGACCTAATCGCTGCTGTGCGCTCAACGTAACACGCCAAAGCGCGTACCGGGCACAGGCGATGGAGCTTTTCCTCACTCCCCTCTCTATGAGGAGGAGGAGAAAAAGCCCACAGCTCCACGGTCTGTGACCTATATGAACTCTTAATAACCTTCGGCACAAATGCCGGGTTAGGACGTAACACTGCTCTGCTCAGGTCACCATTGATGGCCAAGCAGTCAGGTCTCGTCGAAAGAGCACACAAATCACTGACCCGCTTAGCTGTAGTCAAAGCGAGCAACAGTGCTGTCTTGATAGACAGCATCTTGAGGGGTATTTGATTCAATGGCTCGAACGGCGACTTACATAGCGCTTCGAGTACCAAAGCCAAATCCCACTGAGGAAGCGTGACTCTAGGTGTTGGCCTAAGTCGCCGCGTTCCTAATAGGAAGCGTTTCACTAGAGGGTGACTAAAGACATTGTCTCTGCCAAAACCCTCATGACAAGCTGAAATCGCTGCTGCAAACACTCTAATCGTGGCAGGCGATTTTTGCTTATCAAACATGAGCTGCAGAAAAGAGAGAATACTCTCCACCTGACAGCTCATGGGGTCCACACTTTGTGTGACACACCATCGTGAAAACACGTTCCATCTACTGGCATACATCTTAGAAGTGGAACTGGCACGTGAACCCTGTATGGTCCTGATCACTGCATCAGATAACCCACGGCGCTCTAGCCTGTCCCTCTCAGCAGCCAGGCCTTCAGTGGTTGGCCGATTATGGGCAATTTCCCTATCGTGCCAGCCGCCTGAGACAACGAGTCCCGTCTGTGGAATTGGCCAAGGTGGCGCAATCAACATCTGACTCATCTCCGCAAACCACAGAGCCCCCGGGCGATCGGGCGCTATCAGTATCACTGACAGCCCCCCTGACCTCACCCTGGCTAGCAGTGGGAGAATGCAGGACAGCGGAGGGAATGCATACAGGAGAACTCTCGGCCACGGTTGGTGCGCAAAGGCGTCCCTTCCCAGTGGCGGTTCGTCCTGTTCCCTCAGAGAGAACCACAGAGGACATTGCGCGTTCACGCGTGACGCGAATAGGTCCACCTCGGCTCTCCCGAATTGTTCCCAAATCTGGAGAACAATGTCTGGATGCAGACACCACTCGTCGTCTCGAGGACCCCCTCTTTGACATGAGGTCTGCTCCTACGTTCAAGTAGCCCGGAATGTGTGCTGCTCTCAATGAGCGAAGATGCTCGTGAGCCCACAGCCACAATTCCTCTGCCGCCCGATGGAGAGCAGGAGACCTGACTCCTCCCTGGCGATTTATGTGGGCTACTGTGGTCCGGTTGTCTGACCAGACCAGCACATCGCGACCCCGAAGGGTAGACGCGAAGTGGGTCAGAACCAGTCGAACCGTTTCCAACTCCAGGAGGTTGATGTGACGACCTGATTGAGGCCACACACCTCCTATCGCTTGTGTCTGACATGTCCCTCCCCATCCCGTCAGGGACGCATCCGTGAATACTGGGATGTGAGAGGACACCTTTCCTATCGGGACTCCGTGCGTGAGAACGCGGAAGTTTCTCCAATAGTTTAGGTCTGCACTGAGCGAGAGGGGAACCACCACCAACCGATGACGTTGACGCAATGGGTCTAGTCTTAGTTGGGCGAACCATCACTGCGTCCTGCGCATGTGCAGGAGTCCCAGCGGAACCACAGAGTGGGCTGACGACATGAGACCCAAAAGTGACATGATCGACAGCGCCGTCACCGTGTGATTCGGACGACACTTCCTTAGGGCTAGCAACAAGGCTACCCTTCGGGGGTCCGAAATTCGAGCCCTCATCCTCACAGTGTCTAGCTGTAGGCCAGGGCGCGCTCTTTTTCCAATTCACAGCAAACCCCAGACTTGTGAGATGCATCACTGTCTGTGTTGTGTGAGTGATCGCCAGCTCTGCTGACGGGGCGAGAACCAGTAGGTCGTCCAGGTAGGCTAGTAGCCGTATTCCCTGACGACGCAACGGTTCCAATGCCGCCTCCACACACTTGGAAAATGTGCGAGGTGCCAGGGCGTACCCAAATGGCATCCTCGTGTATTCGTACGCCACCCCTTGAAAGGCGAACCGCAGAAACTTCCTGTGACGCGGCTGAACAGGCACATGAAAGTACGCGTCCTTTAGGTCTATGCTCGTACAAAAGTCCCCTCTCTGGACACATTCCAGCAGACGTTTTGTCGTTAGCATTCGGAAGGGCCGTTTGGTTATGCTCTCGTTGAGAATGCGTAAATCCAAAATCGGCCTCACTCCCCCGTCTTTTTGGGCACTAGGAAATAAGGCGAATATAGCCCTTTGTTCCTTTGCTCCCGGGGAACTACTGTCACCGCCTCCTTCGCCAAAAGTTCCGTAATCTCTGTCATCAGAGCGGCCACTTTGTCTGGCGTTTTCATCACCGTCTCCACCACTCCCTGAACGGGGGTGGGGTCCCGTGGAATTGGAGAGCATAACCCTTCTGCAACGTCTGTTCTAGCCAGCGTGAGAGGGTGCAGCTTCTTCGCCACTGCCAGCAATGCAGAGAAAGTGGCTGGGCGCGAATCTGTGGTGCATCCAGTAGGAAGGACCTGTATTCCTCTATGGCCCTTACCGCCACTGTTCCCCAACATTGAAGTGGTGGAACAGCCCAAGGTGGGCCTCCCGTGAAAGGGAGAGGAAATGCGTTCTGAAAAAGAAAGAGGAGTAGGGACGTCGGTTAAACCCGTAACCGTCGTATTCCTGCCTCCTTGAACGCATCGCGTGTCTGAATTGCGCTGACCGAGGCCACAGCCTGCGGCAGGGCACCATCCCCAGCGAGCGATTGCGTCATCTTAGGTGACTGCAATTCGCTATCAGAGCCCTTCACTACAGTACTCCTAGAAGTCTGTAGTATGAGGTCTCTGTGAGGTAAAACAAGGCGGCGCCTTGATACCTTCTTAACTTTCACCTTCTGTGTGTGTTCAACTCTGCACCCCTGGTGGGTTGATTCACGCTCAGTGTGGTGAGTACTGGCTCGTTCTGTCAGGGGGAGCTGATACTTTGGTTATACCCATAACGCTAGTAATCCTGCTCTCCGTGAACGTAGCATGGGTCTGAATCGCATTAACCGAGACCTTGGTCTGCGATAATGCGCCGTCCCCAGATAGCTGCTGTGTTACGATGCCTGGGGGGCGCCGATACTCTGGGCACCTTGGTGACCGCGGTAATCGGGCCCTCCGTGAACGCAGCATGGGTCTGGCTCGTACTAACCGAGACCTTAGTCTGCGATAGTGCGCCATCCCCAAATAGCGGCTGCGTCATCATGTCTCCTGACTGAGACTGCAGCCTGCTATGAGAGACACTCACTACAGTACTCCTTGGGGTCTGTAATGTGAGGTCTCTTTGAGATAAGCCAAGACGGTGTCTTGGTATTATTCCTCCTTTCACCTCCTGTGTGCGTTCAGCTCTGCACCTCTGGTGGGCTGAACTACACTCAGTGTGGTGAGCCTGGGCGCGTTCAGAAAAAGGTGGGGGCGCCGATACACTGGGCACCTTCGTGACCGTGGTAATCGGGCCCTTCCTGAACGCAGCATGGGTCTGGTTCGTACTAACAGAGACCTTAGTCTGTGATTACGCCCGTAACCGTAGTAATCAGGCCCTCCGTGAACGCAGCACGGGTCTGAACTGCACTGACTGAGGCGCTAGCCTGAGACAGAGCGCCGTCCCGAATAGCGGTCGCGTCATCATGCCATTATCTGGCTGAGACTGCAGCCTGCTATGTGAGACACTCACTACAGCACTCCTAGGAGTCTGTAAAGTGAGGTCTTTATAAGGTACACTTAATACCTTTTATATACCTGCCTTATGTGTGCATTTAGCAACGCACCATGGTGGGCTGAGCTGCACTCATAGTGGTAAGAGAGAGAGTGAGGAAGGTCGAACGCTCTCGGATGTATTATGGAAAAGGGGCTCTTTTTTTGACAGTGTCAAGTAGAGCCAACTCTTTATTACACACATCAACAAAAAACATTCTCCTCCATACACTCAACGGTAGAGTGGGGGGGGGACAGTGGGCTCGGTCACAGCAGGCGCTGTGCCGTCTTCCGTTCTCTCCCCCTCGCCTGTCATAAACGGCGTCTCTTCTGGCCACCCTTCGGGTGATGCCAGGATGACGCTTTAATGACCTCTCTCGCCGGCACCTCTGGCGCTGCAGGGGGGGGGCGAGGCCCGCTCCCTTGCTGCTGGAGGCCGCCGTCTGACGCCAAGCTGTAGCGAGAGTAACGGCCGCCCTTCCTCATATCCACTTCCGGGTTGGAGGGAATGGGGGGCAGCTTAATCTCCCGCTGTTTAGCAGCCCACTCAATAAGACCTGAGAATTCAGGCACAGAGAGGCTGTGGCGTCATCATCCAGGGATGTAATGACCTCACAATTTCCCGAAGGAAAAGGGGTGTTAAACATCTGGGTCAGTGTAATGAATTGTTCCAATAGAATATTCATTTCTTCCCCAATAGCCCTGTCATCTCCTGAGTCAGCGCCTTCAGATGATGCCTCAGAAGCTGAGACTAACACTGATAGCACATCCTCAAAAGGGATATCCTCCCTAAAAATGCCCAACACTGCTTCCACTCCTTCAAAAAGGAGGGCGCAGCTGGCGCATAGTGGGGGATTAATGAAGCTGTCCCTGGCGTGCTGTGTCCCTCAACCCACGAAACATATGTTGGGGGGGTCGACAGCCGCCAAGGGGAACAGCGACATTGAGCTCTGAAAAGAGCTTTTGTTAAATACTTACCCTATGGATAAGCTTGGTGTGCTCATTGTAGGACGACGTCGATGATCTGGAAAATCGACGGCGTTTTCTTCGTCCTGAGTCTTCTCTTCGTCTCTTCTTGGCTTCTTCAGTCTAGTCCAGTCGCTGAAGAAAAAGGGAGGCTGATTGAGGGGAAGCGTCCCCTCTTATAGGGACACCTGTACTCCTATTGGCTGTAGGTGTGTGCATAATTTTGTCTCAGGCTGCTGCTGCCTTAGGGCAGAGGGTAAACCATTAGGAGCAGAGCTCCCCTATGGGGCGGAGCTCCACGATATAGAACAAATGCCGTGAAATGACACGATAATCTACAGCATTATTATTATTAGTGACGTCTCCACTCATCGTAGGGTTCCTTAATCCTCATCGGCTAGTCACGGTAGAGCACCAATCACATCGATTCTTACACCCAGGCTAGATGGTCTCCCTGTTCTTGTAAATAACTGCCTGAGCCATTTGTCTCATCTGATCAATCTTCAGTCAATTAATTTATCAGCAACAAGTTCTAAGTGCTTTTAACCTGTTTAGACTTTGTGTTAAAACAGTGTAACTGGGATAAGTGTCTGCGATAAACGCATTTATTTTAATTGAAACCCAGATAAGATGTCGGGTCTAGAACAGGTTCTGCTCTGTTTGATTTTTCTGGAGTTGGTCTTGGAAGTTTTACAACCCAAGGCCTTGGCTTTCTGTCATTAGCTAGGTTTCCATCCAATTGGCGACCGATTTTCATGCGAACATTCCAAAATCCGCAAAAATAAAATGTGGATTTTCCCACCAGAGATGTTTCCATCAAATTGATTGGTTGCGGATTAAGGTCTGTGCGTGATGACTTAATACTTTTTTGCGGTTAAATTCCCATGTACAGTAAAAACAAGTTAAATGGGTTTCCATCGCGTTTTCGACTCTACTGATTGTTTTGTCACATATGTTGCGTTATATAGCGAATGTGCCCACTCTGGTATTGGCATGTGCGCTCTAGCCAACAGCTCGCAGATACAGTGCTGATTACATGAGATTATTATGAACAATAGAGCAAGATTATTTTAATTTGTGAAACGGCAGCCAAGCATCAATCATCGTGTCACCAGAATAAGACCCTCAATATTTATTGGAAAGGAGCATCAAGCTCATCACCTTGCACTTTCACCACCCTGTGAAAATCATAATTTATTTCATCTGTAGCCTAATAAACTGCATGCTTTCCCGAGTCGTAGTGGGAGGACCACACGTCATCGCGTGACTCCAAGTTTACTTCGATGTGATTATTATATCAATATTTGCGCATAAAATCGTTTCCACCGCCATTTCTGTAATTAATTTTACAGACACAAAAAGATCCCACCTTTTCTAGCGTGTTTTGTCGAAATTTGGAAAGTTTACAGACTTGCTGTTTCCGTCAGGCCTGTCCTGACAATTTATTTTTATGTTTTACCTGACAGCTACTTTACGCAAATAAAAAGGTTGTCTGGAAACCTGGTTAATGGCAGAAAAGATTGTTAGGGGACCATAAGCATCTAGTTGGTGTAAAACCTACTGTTGATGGTAATATTTGGAAGGACCCGTTCCGAAATGAGTTTGCCTGCACAAAATGTTTTGGTTTCTCTAGATGGTAAATTTAAGACTAATCCTGTTGCTGACTTTGATATAGACATTTGTATCAGTGGTACTTTGGATTCTGAAAGTAAACTCAATTTTCCCCCTATCTGATCCGACCAAGCTTCTCCCATCTGACCCTAACCTATCCTTTAGGCTGAAATACCTGTTAATCAGAACAGGGGGCTCCCCTCCTTGACACTACTCCTTTCCTATTGGACGATCTATCCCAAAACATGTGTCCCCCTTCTCTTTTACTTTTAATCCTGTCTCCCTTTACCTCTTTAAAACCTGTACCTATTTATTAGAGGCTCTTTATTCGCTACCAAACGGAGACAACCGGTGATGTCGTCTTAGTGAGCCGTTAAGGGGGTTATGCACCTAGAACGCTAATGCACAGTTAGCATTATGAGCGCATTGCACAAGCAAGAGAATATCGTAGGGAATTGATCATATTCTTGGATGTTGAATTTGAAATTTTGATAATGGTCAAATTTTTATCAGATTTGTAAGTTATTTTGGTTAAAGGTTCTCTTCCTCCCTTTCTGCTAACTCTCTCCTATGTTTACTCTTTTCAGTGTAAAAGTAAATTGCCTACACCTCGGACTTTATAGCGTACTGGACTGTTTGGATGAATCTGAAAAGGGGGAAATCTCTTCTACTTTCCTGCTACGTGCCATACATTCAACTATTGTCTGTTTCTGAAAGTTTCTCTGCTGGATGCTTCATATAGCTCCCTTCTCTTATTTCCTCATTTTAAATTAATACCGCAATTTTTAAATTAAACGTGCACAAACCACCTTGGTTGTCTCTGTGTTGTTGTTGGAGTTTCCAGGTACTGGTAGCTTTGATTGGATGGTAAGATTTGCCATCTTTATCCTCTACCCTCTACCCTCTGACCTGACCCTGTCTACGTTCACTGTCACTTTAATTTCGCTTCCCTCCCTCTGTCGTTTTTATTCCTCTGTCCCGCCCTTTCTGTCTTTGGGTTTGCATGTGGTTCTGTAGTGAATTCTCCTCTGCAGTGATTTGATTTGCTGGGGTTTGCCCCTTCCAGGTGGAGTGTGGTATGAGCGGGAGGTGTGGTAAGAGGAGTGGCATGGGCGTGTGTGATGCGGTGTATGATTGAGTGTGTAGTTGTGCACACGGCAGCTCAGGATACAGAACTAGATCTGAGCTATACATGATCAGATATAAATATATAACTTAGAAATAGTACTTTATCTGAATATTCTGTTAATATAGGCTAGTAGTGTTATGTAGGGTAATTTCACATGCTCTGCAAATCCATTTATTTCTTTGAGTATTGTGTGTAGTAGAGCATGGCTTACTCGGGCAGTGTGGTGTTGGTGAGCTTCAAAGAGCGATGCCATCTTTACTGATTTTATAAATGTTTCTCTCTTTGTTTCAGGTGAGGAAGCAGCAGCCGATGGAGGGGAGGAGGAAGCAGAGGAGGTGGCTGAGGGAGACGAGGAGGCTGTAGCGGCGGAAAACGTAGCAGAACCTGCTGAAGAGGCTGATTCAATCTCTGAAGAACCTGCTGTGGCGGCAGCAGTAGAGGAAGTGGCTGCAGTAGAAGCAGAGACTGTGGTGGAGGAGATCGCAGAGGCTATTGCCGAGGCTGCTGAAGTCATCGCCGAGATCGCAGAAGAGGTTGTCGAGGTGGCAAAGGAAGTGGAGGGTGCAGCAGAGGAAGTGGTCAAAGTGGAGGAGGCTGCCATTGCCATGCCCGCCATCGCCGAGGAGGCAGTTGCTGTGGCAGAACTGGAGAGCAATGGTACGGCCCCACAGGAGGAGGCAGCCCCTGAGGCTGCTGTTGCTACGGAGTAACACACTGTCCTTCACCACCAGCCCAACACACGCACACTGCTAGACCAGCAACTAGAGGAAGGCTAGGTGTACACCATTCTTTACCCATACCATACAGTATCACCTAAAACTGATCCTACCTGGTCCTAAAACCACTTTAGAGCTTGACTCCTCAGATGTGAAGGTTCTTCTCTCAAAATAACACATTTTATTTATTAGAGTTTATGTAGATGGCGGAGGTGTAATTAATGATATGACTGATTTTTAAGTTAAAGTGAGAAGACAGAGTATAATATTTTGTTATTTCTCCTCTTCACACTAGAAGCTTCCAGACTTTATGGGGTTTGATTTATTTTATATAGTTCAGTCTCTCTCCTGGCTGTGTACAGTATAGTTGTTGTGATTCCTGGAGATGGTAAAAGCCTTAAGCTTTCACCAGAGAGGCTGTGTTGTTTCCTGAATTCCCTATCCAATCAGAACAGCAGATAGAAAGTGGTAGTGATGTCATCAATGCAGGACTATCTCTTGCACAGTTAAGGATGTAATGTTTGCAATCTCGTATAATTACAGTAAGGATAGAAATACACAGTGCAAATCACTTTCCCCCTCAACTACCTTTATCCACCCACCCCTCTCAATGTCCTCTCACCATTCTGTTTTCAAGCTCCACTGACCTCACGTATCAACGATCTTTAACTTCTCACCTGCCTTACCTCAGAGGCCCGACGCCGCATGCAAACACAAACAGGAAAACACCTCAAATGCGCCATTTGATTGTTATTTTGTTTGTAATGTGTAAGCCCAGTCCACGGCCAACCAATCACTAATACTCAGGGAGATATTACATTGTATAACTGTACTTTTTTTTAGGCCTCTTAATATGCTTCTCTGCCAGATATCACTGAGTTGGTACACGCCGATGTAATGATAAAAGCTTGGTTTAACCTAACCCGCTGTACATCTCATGCAGCCGTGTGGTAGCTTCTGCTAATAGAGACAACTCTGAACAAAACAAACTGTTGCCGTGTGTTTTTATTCTTCACTGTAAAACTGGAACTTTTGAGGGAATGACCTCGTAAGGTTAACTTGATGAACTCAACCATGTGGTCATTCAGATTTGGCTATTTTCTTAACTGGCTAACGCAGTGAGAAGTTGTGTAATTGATCAATGGAATTCATCAAGCCATACAATAAAAGTATTGAGAAACTGGAAAGATCCACTCCTGTGTTTAATTTGTCTGGATTTGGTTTGCTTGCGCTAATACGCTACGCTTGTAGGGTTTTCGGGTGCAGAAAACCAGTGTCTTTCCAAAACAATGGTTTCCATCACAAGGAAAAATGACAAGACAATCCGCCTCCAGAAAGTTATGTGTTAATTGCGTAAATATCTAACACCTTTTTATAACTAAACGTTATATTTTTTAAATATAATATTATACTATAGTTTTACCATGAACCTGGGGATAAATCCCCCACACTGACACTAGTTAATTCATCTCTGCACTGCTGCCCCACGAGTCGACAAATGATTTACTTCAGACCAGCACACAAATCCGAAAAGCTCCCTAGTTGTGAAAAAATGTCAAGACCAATGTGTTTCAAATCAAACCATTATCCCATTTGGTGTGTGTGTGCCTTTGTGATATTTGGCAGGAAGGCATTTTATTTTATTTGAGGTGGCCTCTTTTATAAAGGATGGTGGACAACATGCAAAAGTACGTTCTTTATTGTATATTCTGATACACTTATTTTAATGTCTGTATTCACATTAGAAATTACTCATTTACACTTCTATTCTTACAAGGCATTTTGTGTTGCATACATGCACTGCATGGGGATTTTTATGCCCAGTTAACTGCTTTTCCAGACACTATTCCATCATCACTTCCTGTACCCTCTTCTGCGCAATGGAATGTTGTAGTGGTACACTGCAATGCCTTTCTTTGCTATGCCTGCTATCTGCACCTATGCCACTGCTACCCTGCATGCGGTAGTAGTAGCAGAGGAGGCTGGATGGAGGTGATGTAGGAGGACTGGCTCATTGGAATGGAATAAATGGAACTGAGGCAAACGTGGTTTCCATATGTTTGAAACCATTCCCATATATGCCATTCCAGCCCTTACAATGAACCTGTCCTATAGCTCCTCCCACCAGCCTCCACTATGTATTAGTTAAGTTCTGCACATGTAGGCTCCATCCTAACCCACTCAACACCACCAGTAGGCTCCATCCTAACCCACTCAACACCACCAGTAGGCTCCATCCTAACCCACTCAACACCACCAGTAGGCTCCATCCTAACCCACTCAATACCACCAGGAGGCTCCATCCTAACCCACTCAACACCACCAGTAGGCTCCATCCTAACCCACTCAACACCACCAGTAGGCTCCATCCTAACCCACTCAACACCACGAGGAGGCTCCATCCTAACCCACTCAATACCACCAGTAGGCTCCATCCTAACCCACTCAACACCACCCATTCTCCTGTGGTCACTCAGTGCTCTGGTGGGTACATTCTTTCCATTGTCTGCCAGCCTGCATTGGTCAAATGCATTTCTGCTTTGCCTTATTCACCAAAATGTGCCCCCCAAAAATTGACAGGTCTTCTAGTTGAAATGTGGGACTTTTGGAGAACAAGTGATGAATGCAATAGAGGTTAATGCCACAATGCACGGTGAAGGTCTATATTCACCTGGTACTGGACATATTGATGCAAACGCAAAAAATTGTCTGAACCCATTCGGATGGCCTTTTTTCTTTCTGAAGAAGCACTAGCTAACCCCTATGTCTGTCTTGTTTTTGCGAAGACTGACTTTGTTTGTACAACACAAGCTACCTTTTCGGTCTGGTCTCACTGTGCTTCTTTCAACTAGCATGGTTTCCTGTAAGTCATTGTCCTCTGTCTGGCTAGTGGCTACGTGGTGTTTGTCTGCACTTGCTTGTATTCTCCCTAACCCATCAAGTCAATTGATGGTAACGGTTTTGGTCAAACTGCACTTTTCAAACAAGAATGCGTCTTTCACAGTCTCTTGGGATTTGTACACAAAATACTACAACTTTCATGTTGGCATGGCTACCTGCCTCTGTTTTTCTGGATCTCCTTTTTACGCATCACATTGGGTGAGTGTGGTACAGTGACTTATTCCACATTTTGTTACATTATAGCCTTATTCTAAAATGGATTAAAAAAACAATCTAAGTCAATCTCCACCCAATACCCCATAATGACAAAGCAAAAACAGGCTTAGAAATGTTTGCAAATGTATTAAAATAAACATATCACATTTACATAAGTATTCAGACACTTTACTCAGTACTTTGAAGCACATTTGGCAGCGATTACAGCCTTGAGTCTTTTTGGGTATGACGCTACAAGCTTGGTACACCTGTATTTGGGGAGTTTCTCCCATTCTTCTCTGCAGATCCTCTCAAGCTCTGTCAGGTTGGATGGGGAGCGTCACTGCACAGCTATTTTCAGGTCTCTCCAGAGACGTTCGATCTGGTTCAAGTCCGGGCTCTGGCTGTGCCACTCAAGGACATTCAGAGACTTGTCCGAAGCCACTCCTGTGTTGTCTTGGCTGTTTGCTTAAGGTCGTTGTCCTGTTGGAAGGTGAACCTTCGCCCCAATCTTAGGTCCTGGGAGCTGTGGAGCAGGTTTTCATCAAGGAGCTCTCTGTGCTTTTCTCCGTTAATCTTTCCCTCGATCCTGACTAGTCTCCCAGTCCCTGGAGCTGAAAAACATCCCCACGGCATGATGCTGCCACCACCATGCTTCACTGTAGGAATGGTGCCAGGTTTCCTCCAGACGTGACGCTTGGCATTCAGACCAGACAATCTTGTTTACATTTACATTTACATTTACATTTTTGTCATTTAGCAGACGCTCTTATCCAGAGCGACTTACAGTTAGTGAGTGCATACATTATATATATTTTTCATACTGGCCACCCGTGGGAATCGAACCCACAACCCTGGCGTTGCAAACGCCATGCTCTACCAACTGAGCTACATCCCTGCCGGCCATTCCCTCCCCTACCCTGGACGACGCTGGGCAAATTGTGCGCCGCCCCATGGGTCTCCCGGTCGCGGCCGGCTACGACAGAGCCTGGATGTTTCTCATGGTCAGAGTCCTTTATGTGCCTTTTGGCAAACTCCAAGCGGGCTGTCATGTTCCTTTTACTGAGGAGTGGCTTCCGTCTGGCCACACTACCATAAAGGCCTGATTGGGGTAGTGCTGCAGAGATGGGAGAACCTTCCAGAAGGACAACCATCTCCACAGAGGTACTCTGGAGCTCTGTCAGAGTGACCATCGGGTTCTTGGTCACCTTCCTGACCAAGGCCCTTCTCCCCTGATTGCTCAGTTTGGCCGGGCGGCCAGGTCTAGGAAGAGTCTTGGTGGTTCCAATCTTCTTCCATTTAAGAATGATGGAGGCCACTGTGTTCTTGGGGACCTTCAATGCTGCAGAAATGTTGTGGTACCCAGATCTGTGCCTCGACACAATCCTGTCTCGGAGCTCTACGGACAATTCCTTCGACCTCATAGCTTGGTTTTTGCTCTGCCATGCACTGTCAACTGTGGGACATTATCTACACTACCGGTTAAAAGTTTTAGAACACCTACTCATTCAACGTTTTTTCTTTATTTTTACTATTTTCTACATTGTACAATAATAGTGACGACATCAAAACTATGAAATAACACATATGGAATCATGTAGTAACCAAAAAAGTGTTAAACAAATCAAAATCTATTATATATTTGAGATTCTTCAAATAGCCACATTTGCTTTGATGACAGCTTTGCATACTCTTGGCATTCTCTCAAACAGCTTCATGAGGTAGTACCCTGGAATTCATTTCATTTAACAGGTGTGCCTTCTTCAAAGTTAATTTGTGCCTTCTTAATGTGTTTGAGCCAATCAGTTGTGTTTTGACAAGGTAGGGGTGGTATACAGAAGATAGCCCTATTTGGTAAAAGACCAAGTCCATATTATGGCAAGAACGGCTCAAATAAGCAAAGCGAAACGACAATCCATCATGACTTTAAGACATGAAGGTCAGTCAATACGGAACTTTTCAAGAACTTTGAAAGTTTCTTCGAGTGCAGTCGCAAAAACCACCAAGGGCTATGATAAAACTGGCTCTCATGAGGACTGCCACAGGAATGGAAGTTCATTAGAGTTCATTACCAGCCTCAGAAATTGCAGCCCAAATAAATGCTCCACAGAGTTCAAGTAAGGGCTGTGTAAGGGCTATTTGACCAAGAAGGAGAGTGATGGAGTGCTGCATCAGATGACCTGGCCTCCACAATCCACCGACCTCAACCAAATTGAGATGGTTTGGGATGAGTCGGAACGCAGAGTGAAGGAAAAGCAGCCCACAAGTGCTCAGCATATGTGGGAAATCCTTTAAGACTGTTTGAAAACCATTCCAGGTGAAGCTGGTTGAGAGAATGCCAAGAGTGTGCAAAGCTGTCAAGGCAAAGGGTGGCTACTTTGAAGAATCTCAAATATAGAATATATTTTGATTTTAACACTTTTTTGGTTACTACATGATTTCATATGTGTTATTTCATAGTTTTGATGTCTTCACAATTTTTCTACAATGTAGAAAATAGTACAAAAATAAAGAAAAACACTTGAATGAGTAGGTGTGTCCAAACTTTTGACCGGTAGTGTAGACAGGTGTGTGCCTTTCCAAAGCATGTCCAATCAATTCATTCTACCACAGGTGGACTCCAATCAAGTTGTAGAAACATCTCAAGGATGATCAATGGAAACAGGATGGACCTGAGCTCAATTTTGAGTCTCATAGCAAAGGGGCTGAATACTTTTGTAAATAAGGTATTTAAAAAATATATTTTTTAAAATAAATTTGCTAATTTCTAAAGACCTGTTTTCATTTTGTCATTATGGGGTTGTGTGTGTGTTATTTTTACTATTTTCTACATTGTAGAATAACAGTGAAGACATCAAAACTATGAAAAAACACATGGAATCATGTAGTAACCAACAAACAAAAAAGTGTTACATTTTGATTAGTGTATTTTATATTTGAGATTCTTCAAAGTAGCTACCCTTTCCTTGATGACAGCTTTGCGTACTCTTGGCATTCTCTCAACCAGCTTCATGAGGTAGTACCCTGGAATGCATTTCATTTAACAGGTGTGCCTTGTTAAAAGTTAATTTGTGGAATTTCTTTCCTTAACTCGTTTGAGCCAATCAGTTGTGTTGTGACAAGGTAGGGGTGGTATACAAAAGATAGCCCTATTTGGTAAAAGACCAAGTCCATATTATGGCAAGAAAAACTCAAATAAGCAAAGAGAAACGACAGTCCATTACCTTAAGACATGAAGGTCAGTCAATCCGGAAGATTTCAAGAACTTTGAAAGTTTCTTCAAGTGCAGTCGCAAAAACCATCAAGCGCTATGATGAAACTGGCTCTCATGAGGACCGCCACAGGAAAGGAAGACCCAGAGTTATCTCTGCTGCAGAGGTTAAGTTCATTAGAGTTATCAGACTCAGAAATTGCAGCCTAAATAATTGCTTCACAGAGTTCAAGTAATAGACAAATCTCAACATCAACTGTTCAGAGGAGACTGCGTGAATCAGGCCTTCAAGGTCGAATTGCTGCAAAGAAAACACTACTAAAGGACACCAATAAGAAGAAGAGACTTGCTTGGGCCAAGAAACACGAGCAAGCAATGGACATTAGACCGGTGGAAATCTGTCCTTTTTAATATGATGAGTCCAAATTTGAGATTTTGGGTTCAAACCGCCGTGTCTTTGTGAGACGCAGAGTAGGTGAACGGATGATCGCCGCATGTGTGGTTCCCACCGTGAAGTGTGGGGGTGCTTTTCTGGTGACACTGTCAGTGATTTATTTGGAATTCAAGGCACACTTAACCAGCATGGCTTCCACAGCATTCTGCAAAGATGCGCCATCCCATCTGGTTTGCGCTTAGTGGAAATATAATTTGTTTTTCCAACAGGACGATGACCCAACACACCTCTAGGCTGTGTAAGGGCTATTTGACCAAGAAGGAGAGTGATGGAGTGCTTCATCAGATGACCTGGCCTCCACAATCCCCCGAACTCAAGCGAATTGAGATGGTTTGGGATGAGTTGGACCGCAGAGTGAAGGAAAAGTGCTCAGCATATGTGGGAACTCCTTCAAGGTTGTTGGAAAAGCATTCCAGGTGAAGCTGGTTGAGATAATGCCAAGAGTGTGCAAAGCTGTCATCAAGGCAAAGGGTGGGTACTTTGAAGAATCTCAAATATATTTAGATTTTTTTTTAACACTTTTGGTTACTACATGATTCCATATGTGTTATGTCATTGTTTTGATGTCTTCACTATTATTCTACAATGTAGAAAATAGTAAAAATAAAGAAAAACCCTTGAATGAGTAGGTGTGTGCAAACTTTTGACTGGTACTGTATATTGAGGATTTTGTTTTTTTAATCCATTTTAGAATAAGGCTGTAACATAACAAAATGTGGAAAAGGTCAAGGGGTCTGAATACTTTCCGAATGCACTGTATGTTGTTTGAGTCAGTATTTTTGTAACATGAGTGTGAGTGATGCATGTGCGCTTGGTTCTATCTTGCAGTGGCACCAGTGGCTATGGCAGCAGCCTCTGCTTTGGCGGTGACAACAGTCACTGAAGTGGTTGTGCCTGTTGTAGAAGTCAAGGAGGCTGCCCCAGTGGAGGCCCCAGCTGCAGAAGAAGCAGCCCCAGTTGAGGCTGCACCAGTAGAAGAGGCCCCAGCTGCAGTCGAACCTCCAGTTGAGATTGTCCCAGCTGAGGTTATGGAGGTTGAGCCAGCTCCCATAGAGGCCCCAGCTGCAGTAGAGGCTTCAGTCGAGACCGCACCCGTAGAGGAGGCTCCAGCTGCAGTCGAAGAAGTTCCAGTTGAGGCTGCCGCAGCAGAGATTGTGGAGGCGGCAGAGCTTGCACCTGTGGAGGCGGCAGAGCCTGCACCAGTGGAGGCGGCAGAGCCTGCACCAGTGGAGGCGGCAGAGCCTGCACCAGTGGAGGCGGCAGAGCCTGCACCAGTGGAGGCGGCAGAGCCTGCACCAGTGGCGGCGGCAGAGCCTGCACCAGTGGCGGCGGCAGAGCCTGCACCAGTGGAGGCGGCAGAGCCTGCACCAGTGGCGGCGGCAGAGCCTGCACCAGTGGCGGCGGCAGAGCCTGCACCAGTGGCGGCGGCAGAGCCTGCACCAGTGGCGGCGGCAGAGCCTGCACCAGTGGCGGCGGCAGAGCCTGCACCAGTGGCGGCGGCAGAGCCTGCACCAGTGGAGGCTGCTCTAGTTGCGGTGGCAGCACCTGCTAAGGAGTATATTGTAGTGGTGCTGGAGGGAGCGGCCAAGTCAGACAAGAGGCCCAAAGTCCTGGGGGTTGGCCCCATGACCGGCAGGATTATCCCAGACGAAGATGAGGCCCCTGCTGCTGAGCTAACAGGTAATTTGACAACTAAACAGGATGCAACTGATCAATAGAATGTCTGATCAGTTGGATGAGTAGATGATTTTAAAAAAAGGAAATCTACTCATCCAACTGATGGAAATCATCTATTGGAGCTAAATGATGGTAGTTGTACAGATATACAGTGGGGGAAAAAGTATTTAGTCAGCCACCAATTGTCCAAGTTCTCCCACTTAAAAAGATGAGAGAGGCCTGTAATTTTCATCATAGGTACACGTCGACTATGACAGACAAAATGAGATTTTTTTTCTCCAGAAAATCACATTGTAGGATTTTTAATGAATTTATTTGCAAATTATGGTGGAAAATAAGTATTTGGTCAATAACAAAAGTTTCTCAATACTTTGTTATATACCCTTTGTTGGCAATGACACAGGTCAAACGTTTTCTGTAAGTCTTCACAAGGTTTTCACACACTGTTGCTGGTATTTTGGCCCATTCCTCCATGCAGATCTCCTCTAGAGCAGTGATGTTTTGGGGCTGTTGCTGGGCAACACGGACTTTCAACTCCCTCCAAAGATTTTCTATGGGGTTGAGATCTGGAGACTGGCTAGGCCACTCCAGGACCTTGAAATGCTTCTTACGAAGCCACTCCTACGTTGCCCGGGCGGTGTGTTTGGGATCATTGTCATGCTGAAAGACCCAGCCACGTTTCATCTTCAATGCCCTTGCTGATGGAAGGAGGTTTTCACTCAAAATCTCACGATACATGGCCCCATTCATTCTTTCCTTTACACAGATCAGTCGTCCTGGTCCCTTTGCAGAAAAACAGCCCCAAAGCATGATGTTTCCACCCCCATGCTTCACAGTAGGTATGGTGTTCTTTGGATGCAACTCAGCATTCTTTGTCCTCCAAACACGATCGAGTTGAGTTTTTACCAAAAAGTTCTATTTTGGTTTCATCTGACCATATGACATTCTCCCAATCCTCTTCTGGATCATCCAAATGCACTCTAGCAAACTTCAGACGGGCCTGGACATGTACTGGCTTAAGCAGGGGGACACGTCTGGCACTGCAGGATTTGAGTCCCTGGCGGCGTAGTGTGTTACTGATGGTAGGCTTTGTTACTTTGGTCCCAGCTCTCTGCAGGTCATTCACTAGGTCCCACTGTGTGGTTCTGGGATTTTTGCTCACCGTTCTTGTGATCATTTTGACCCCACGGGGTGAGATCTTGCGTGGAGCCCCAGATCGAGGGAGATTATCAGTGGTCTTGTATGTCTTCCATTTCCTAATAATTGCTCCCACAGTTGATTTCTTCAAACCAAGCTGCTTACCTATTGCAGATTCAGTCTTCCCAGCCTGGTGCAGGTCTACAATTTTATTTCTGGTGTCCTTTGACAGCTCTTTGGTCTTGGCCATAGTGGAGTTTGGAGTGTGACTGTTTGAGGTTGTGGACATGTGTCTTTTATACTGATAACAAGTTCAAACAGGTGCCATTAATACAGGTAACGAGTGGAGGACAGAGGAGCCTCTCAAAGAAGAAGTTACAGGTCTGTGAGAGCCAGAAATCTTGCTTGTTTGTAGGTGACAAATACTTATTTTCCACCATAATTTGCAAATACATTCATAAAAAATCCTACAATGTGATTTTCTGGAGAAAAAAAATCTCAATTTGTCTGTCATAGTTGACGTGTACCTATGATGAAAATTACAGGCCTCTCTCATCTTTTTAAGTGGGAGAACTTGCACAATTGGTGGCTGACTAAATACTTTTTTCCCCCCACTGTAGGATCTTAATTTGACCCGTTTCTCACAGCAGGAAAATAATCCTGCAGCAACAGGAAATGTGAATTATGTGGATTATAATTAATGGACATTTTTTGGTAGGGGTTGATACATTTTTAGTTGGCAAATCAAGTCTAAAATGTTTAAGTGGAAATTACAAACTTCAGAAGCCTTTTTAAACCATTTAATAAAATACAAGTTTGCAACAACTGGGTGATCAAATTTAAGATCCTATATCTGTATTTCACATTTTGAAACTTAGATTAACAGGCTACTGCCATTTCAGTGCTAGTCATAGTATTGTGATCTAATGCGATCTTACCACGTCGGTCTTCAGGGCAAGCGACAGCTGCTTAGGATGCAGATGCAGTAGAACCAACTGACAGGTACTGAACTTCTGTAGTCACTTCTCTAAGTAGGCATATTTTCACCAGGGGAAAACACTACACAGGTTTAGGTTAGATTACAATACACTATTCCCAAAAAGGAAAATGTTCCTTTTTGGGCATAGTGTATTGTAATCTAACCTAAACCTGTGTAGTGTTTTCCCCTGGTGAAAAGATGCCTACTTATTTATATTAATTGTTCTGTCTCTGGTCTGTCATGCACCAGTCTTGATACCTTGTGTTTTTATGTAACTTCTGTTTTCTTCTCATTCTATTCATCACAGTAAGCACTTGGAGCCCCTGGATGAAACATCTCTACCCTGAGGAAGAAAAGGGATGTGTCTTCCCCCACCCTTTAACCCTCCCACACACTTTGACCCCTAACCCCTGACAGTCGACCCTTGATATTTATCTGTAGTATAAAACTTGTTGTCTCCCCGTCTTGGTTCAGGGAATTGTCTGTGTATATATTCAGTTAATGCCTGCTTTATGGAAACAAACATCTGGTATATTCTTCTAGACGTACTCCACCTGTTCCAAGAAGAGGTACATCTTCCTATTGTATCACATCGGAGTCGTTTAGAAATGGTCCCTCTATATAGGCTTCACAACTGAACCTGTGACACTGCAGAAAGTCAGTCATATAGTACAATACGTTACCTTTAGATGCGCGCAGTCACAAAACACCTGGGAGTTTACTACTGGTTAATCTGCACAACCTTTACAAGGAGACTGTATTTCTTTCAATGGGAGTTCTATTTTCTTAGTTTTCAGCATGGGTACAGCTGTGAAGGCTAAGGATACTCTCACAGCATAGTATGTCATAGTTTACTTCAACTAAGGAACCTCACAGTAGATTCACTCCAATGGTGTTTTCTGATTCTCACCATCCAACGCAATATTACACATCTGATGCTCAGCCAGCAATTGCGTCATGGCCTGGCAGGAATGTGACCAGCATTCTTTAACTAGCCTCATGTTTTTCCTCTTTGGGCTGATTCCAATGTGAACATCACAAGTATTTAACTCTCAAAGGGAATGCGATCAGATGGCTTTTGTAAATCACTGGCTTGTTCTTGGGAGACCAGATCCATTAGGATAACTTACCACCTCAGTATTCCTCCTCTTTTCCTCCAGCTTGTGATCCACAGACCTTTTACTAATGCAGTGTTACAGTTGAATAAACCTCAGTTGCAAGCCAGACATGGGATTCATATTGGGAAACGAGCATGACGACGAGTCAGTCAGGTTTTTACACTCGGTGATGTCTCTTCAAGCTAGACTCCATAGCGTAGTCCATGATGTCACTCTTCAACATTTCATAAGGCAGAGATTTCATCTCTTTACTTTCTCCCTCCCCCTCTGTTGTAGAGCCTTTCTCTCAGCTCTGCACCATGGCTATAGAATACACAGCTGTTAGATAGTCAATTAATTTAACAGTGACCCTCTCTATAGCTTATTGTGGTGAAAAGCTGTATCTGAAATAGGAAAAGCCATGATTTGAGTGTATAGCATGTTTTCCTAGCCTGGTATAAACAGTTTAGTGTTGTGCTTGTTATCATATGAAAGTAGATTTTTTTTACACTGCAGTCAGGCTTGTGTGGTGGTATGTTAATTCAGTGCTTGATATGGCTCAGTTTTTTTTCTGCTTTTCAAAGTAGATGACTTACTAGTTAGTTTAGATTCATAAATACATGTTCATAACTTTGTCAGAACCAGTTAAAATCATCTGCAGGTCATACAAGGCTCTCACTGTAGGCATACTCTACTTATTTGTTGTAGGCCTAGTTTTCTTCTCACTTTCCTCACGTATTATATTTTATTTTTTGCTATGTTAGGCATATTTCAAAAGGTACCGAGACCATTGATAAGAAGTGAATGTAGGATAATTCCTAATTTAAGGAGTGGGATAATTCAGTGTGTCTGTCCTAATGTTTGCAGGCAGGTTTTTAATGGGCTATATATAATGGCTTGTTCTGTCCTGTGAGTGGATGGCTTCACGCTGCGCACTGGCCTAGCATGGGCTACAAACTGTGATTATTTTAAACATTGCTGTTTTTCTGAACTAAATGAATATTTCAGTGTTGTCTATTGCTTTATTATTTGTTTCAACTTTAAAACCTCTCTGCTATTGAAAATACACCATGACAAATGATGTCCAATATATGAGCATCTACTATCGTTGTCATAGTAAACTTAATAACCTCGTCCCCAGGTCAACTGCTACCTCATTGGTGGACGAGATTATAAACTTGCAACCATTGGACTACACAATATTCATACTGATGCGGAAGCTCATCATATATATAACATTTAAATCAATCAAATTTTATTTATAAAGCCCTTTTTACATCAGCAGGTGACACAAAGTGCTATACAGAAACCCAGCCTAAAACCCCAAACAGCAAGCAATGCAGATGTAGAGGCACGGGGGATAGGAAAAACTCCCTAGAAAGGCAGAAACCTAGAGAGGAACCAGGCTCTGAGGGGTGGCCAGTCCCCTTCTGGCTGTGCTGGGTGGAGATTATAACAGTACATGGCCATTAAGGCCAGATTTTTCTCCAAGATGTTCAAACGTTCATAGATGACCAGCAGGGTCAAATAATAATCACAGTGGTTGTAGAGGTTGCAACACCTCAGTACATCAGGAGTAAATGTCACTTGGCTTTTCATAGCCGGGCATTTAGAAGTTGAAATAGCAGATGAGGTAGAGAGCGAGAGAGAGTTGAAAACAGCAGGTCTGCGACAATGTAGCACGTCCGGTGAACAGGTCAGGGTTCCATAGCCGCAGGCAGAAGAGTGGAAACTGGAGCAGCAGCATGACCAGGTGGACTGGGGACAGCAAGGAGTCATCAGGCCAGGTAGTCTTGAGGCATGGTCCTCCGGGATGGGAGGGAGAGAGAGAGAATTAGAGGGAGCATACTTAAATTCACACAGGACACTGGATAAAAAATAGAAATATGCCATTTCGCAGACGCTTTTATCCAAAGCGGCTTACAGTCATGTGTGCATACATTTTTATGTATGGTAAGACAGGAGAATAACACCAGATATAACATACTGACCCTAGTCCCCTGGCACATAGACTATTGCAGCATAGATACTGGAGGCTGGGGGGGTCGGGAGACATTGTGGCCCCGTCCGACGATACCCCTGGACAGGGCCAACCAGGCAGGATATAACCCCACCCACTTTGCCAAAGCACAGCCCCCACACCACATTTATAGTTAAAATGGTGAAATACTCAGGCAGTCATCCAGCAATCACAAAGGATGTATTCATGCAGCCATTTATATTTACAGAAGTGTGTCAGAAAGAACTTAGTTATTGATAAATGACGTTTTGTAACGTCAGGGCCACTGTTGGATGGAGCCATAGCCAGGGGATCATGGGCGACGCTCTGACGTCATCGTAGCCAATGTGTCATTTGCTAGCGGGCTGCAGAAGTTTGACCCGATCCCGTGCGAGAGAGGCAGGTTGAGGTTTCCAGGGTAAGAGTAGTGAAGGGGGGGGAGTGGTGAGAGTAGTAGATATGTACCAGTACAGAGGGATAGGCCAACAAGTGATATATGTTTCAGTAAGATTGGATTTTTAGCATTTATAGCAATGGTTATTAATTGTACTGCAGGGATGGAACGTAAGTCGAAGAAAATTGAGGTTGTGGTGGCAGCTGCAGAGAGGTATTTGGGTGTGCGAGACTTGACATCAGAAGAGTTACAGGGAGTGTTAAGTGGTGATGTCCCATCATTTTAGGTTGACGGCATGAGGTAGGAATTAATATTAGGGTGGTGTTAATTATGAATAATATTTTAGAATTTGTGAGTGTAGTGTCAGATGGTAGGGTAAAATACAATATATTTTATTGTATTTTTCAAGCAAAATATAAGAGAGTTGTACTCCAGTCTAGTAGGTGGCGGTACTGCAACAAATTGGATGCCAACCGCCCTTAAACCTCATCAAAGAAGAAGAACGTTGACCCGACTTCCCTCAGCGAAGAGACGGCGCGCAGGAAAGCAGTGAGATCTAAACATCCTGTAAAATAGGACTAACTTAAACAAATGCAATATACAGCGTTTCAGTATCGTTTGTAGGTGAAAATCAACCTAAGAGCACATAGCTAGCTATTTTTGCTGAAATATTGTGCTTGCTACAGCTATCTTGCAAACACTTGAGAATATTCAAATTAAGTAGCGCGTCGGCCTGGTCAACTTGGCTAGCCAGCTAGCTAGCAGTTAGCTTACAGAGCTAGGCCTATCTTGAAGCTATCCACCGCAGGAAAAGCAACATAAGAGGTAAGGAATGTTATTTTGCGAGATTTTAGGTAATAACATGATTGGATCTGTGGTGTTCAACGGGCAAGGATGGCCATATGACAGCCAACCTTAGCTAGCGGCCACTGCTAACTATGTAAGTTAACAAGTGATCTAGCAATGTTAGCAGCTAAAAAGCGAACTAGCACATACATTTACATTTTACATTTTAGTCATTTAGCAGACGCTCTTATCCAGAGTGCATACATTTTTTCATACTGGCCCCCCGTGGGAAACGAACCCACAACCCTGGCGTTGCAAACGCCATGCTCTACCAACTGAGCTACACGGAACCACATTATTAAACATGTCCTGTTAGTTAGGTACATGTTTCATCTCTCTTTATAACACAACTTGGAACACACCTATCTACCAGTCAATGTACATTAAAGCTAAAATACAGAACCTAACGTTACTAGCTAGCTAGCTAATGTAACTAAAAGCCAGAAACTGCACAAATGATGTAAACATTGGGGTCACGCTTGTGAACGTGAAGTGGGAACGTGTCGTCCCTTCATGCGCAAACAGCAACTATCGCATTCTACAGAGTGTGTAGCGTTTGCGCTCAGTACTATTGCTGAACATGGTCAATTTGAGCTAAATTGACGTTTGTGTTCTTGTTGCAGTGTTAGCTAGCTAGTTTCGTTTCTCCGTTAGCTGTGATGAGGACGCTAGTGCATACTTCAGGAACCAGGGCCCCATACAGAGCTGTTCCTAGTCTGTGTGATGGACTGTGGCTGGGGAAGAGACTGGCTCTGATTCCCTCTTTTATTTCCATAGGAATGAGTGATGACCTCTGTTGTTGTGGCAGACGGTGGAGGGAATATGGTGGAGTACGTCACTGTCATGGAAGAGACTGAGCAGGTAAGAGACAACAGGTCCTAACCTTCCCTATGCAACATTTTAAAAGGTATTTTACTTGCAATACCAGCACCACACACAAGCCCATTCCAAGCTTAAAGCACCCGGGTCAGGGCTGATATACAGTGGGGGAAAAAAGTATTTAGTCAGCCACCAATTGTGCAAGTTCTCCCACTTAAAAAGATGAGAGGCCTGTAATTTTCATCATAGGTACACGTCAACTATGACAGACAAAATGAGAGAAAAAAATCCAGAAAATCACATTGTAGGATTTTTAATGAATTTATTTGCAAATTATGGTGGAAAATAAGTATTTGGTCAATAACAAAAGTTTCTCAATACTTTGTTATATACCATTTGTTGGCAATGACACAGGTCAAACGTTTTCTGTAAGTCTTCACAAGGTTTTCACACACTGTTGCTGGTATTTTGGCCCATTCCTCCATGCAGATCTCCTCTAGAGCAGTGATGTTTTGGGGCTGTCGCTGGGCAACACGGACTTTCAACTCCCTCCAAAGATTTTCTATGGGGTTGAGATCTGGAGACTGGCTAGGCCACTCCAGGACCTTGAAATGCTTCTTACGAAGCCACTTCTTCGTTGCCCGGGTGGTGTGTTTGGGATCATTGTCATGCTGAAAGACCCAGCCACGTTTCATCTTCAATGCCCTTGCTGATGGAAGGAGGTTTTCACTCAAAATCTCACGATACATGGCCCCATTCATTCTTTCCGTTACACGGATCAGTCGTCCTGGTCCATTTGCAGAAAAACAGCCCCAAAGCATGATGTTTCCACCCCCATGCTTCACAGTAGGTATGGTGTTCTTTGGATGCAACTCAGCATTCTTTGTCCTCCAAACACGACGAGTTGAGTTTTTACCAAAAAGTTCTATTTTGGTTTCATCTGACCGTATGACATTCTCCCAATCCTCTTCTGGATCATCCAAATGCACTCTAGCAAACTTCAGACGGGCCTGGACATGTACTGGCTTAAGCAGGGGGACACGTCTGGCACTGCAGGATTTGAGTCCCTGGCGGCGTAGTGTGTTACTGATGGTAGGCTTTGTTATTTTGGTCCCAGCTCTCTGCAGGTCATTCACTAGGTCCCCCCGTGTGGTTCTGGGATTTCTGCTCACCGTTCTTGTGATCATTTTGACCCCACGGGGTGAGATCTTGCGTGGAGCCCCAGATCGAGGGAGATTATCAGTGGTCTTGTATGTCTTCCATTTCCTAATAATTGCTCCCACAGTTGATTTCTTCAAACCAAGCTGCTTACCTATTGCAGATTGTCTTCCCAGCCTGGTGCAGGTCTACAATTTTGTTTCTGGTGTCCTTTGACAGCTCTTTGGTCTTGGCCATAGTGGAGTTTGGAGTGTGACTGTTTGAGGTTGTGGACAGGTGTCTTTTTATACTGATAACAAGTTCAAACAGGTGCCATTAATAAAGGTAACGAGTGGAGGACAGAGGAGCCTCTTAAAGAAGAAGTTACAGGTCTGTGAGAGTCAGAAATCTTGCTTGTTTGTAGGTGACCAAATACTTATTTTCCACCATAATTTGCAAATAAATTCATTACAAATCCTACAATGTGATTATCTGGATTTTTTTCTCTCAATTTGTCTGTCATAGTTGACGTGTACCTATGATGAAAATTACAGGCCTCATCTTTTTAAGTGGGAGAACTTGCACAATTGGTGGCTGACTAAATACTTTTTTCCCCCACTGTAAGTATCTTATTGACATGAACAATATTGTGAAGTGAACATTTTTACATTTTCATTTTAGTCATTTAGCAGACGCTCTTATCCAGAGCGACTTACAGTTAGTGAGTGCATATATTTTTTTCATACCAATGAATAACATGTTTTTCTGGTGACCATTGCACCTCTGTCCTGCCGTTATAAATGATTAAACAAATGTTCAAATACACAAAACACATGATGGACGTTTCACCTTGCACTTCCCTCAATGTGTGTCTTTGTCCTGTCTCCAGAGTGAGGAGAACCCTGATGAGGAGGGGGAGGTGGTGCAGGAGA
Source organism: Coregonus clupeaformis (assembly GCF_020615455.1). NCBI lineage: Eukaryota > Metazoa > Chordata > Actinopteri > Salmoniformes > Salmonidae > Coregonus > Coregonus clupeaformis. The sequence continues at coordinate 24,949,588 of NC_059194.1, read as the reverse complement.
TGGTGGAGACTGTAATAGGGGAGGATGGGGAGGAGTATCCTGCTGTGGTGGTGGAAGAGGTGCCCAGTGCCCAGGTGGAGCAGTGCTACGCTGCCCAGGTGCTGGTCTATGACGACGGGACCTACCTGATGCAGGACGTGGGAGACGAGCAGGAGGTGGTCACAGAGGTGGTGGAGACAGGTGAGAGGGCTGTGAGCAGAGAGGGAGGGGGGTGCAGGGTTGGAAGGTGATATTGTTTTTTGCAGTGAGAGGGTTAGAGGGTTTGGATAGTAATGTTGATTGAGTGATTGCTTTAGAAGAGTGTGGGTGTAAAAGGCTCAAGCCCCTGTACTGGCCCTCCCGCCCCCACCTATCGTCAACCAATCATGTCAATGCGGAGCTATATGGGGCCCTCCGCATTGGTAAAACATTTGGGAGGTGCACAGCGATGCGGAGGCTCTGCAATTGCGTCATACCCTACGTACAGAGCCTCTGGATCGCATTTCCGGAACAAGCATGAATTGGTTTTTAGACTTTCCAACATATCAGGAGTATTATTTTCTTCTAGGACCATCTCAAGAAGGACATCTAGTGGAGTATGAACTGAGCCCATTGGAAGAGTGACAGAAGTCATTGAGGTTTGAGGGAGGGGACAGTTTTATTGGATGTTGACCAATGACCATCCTAAAGAGCTCTTCTATAGGCAGTTGTTGCTATGCACAACCAAATGTGGAATGGGGAGGGTCATGAATGAGTGAGATAAAGAGAGGAGGGGAAATTGAAGATTTAGGGTGATAGCTGGTACAGGCTACATCACTCCTTCTCTCCAATGCTACAAAGATAAAGGCTACATGGTTTACTATCGGTGTCCCAAAAGTAAAGGTTCACTTAGCCTAACCCCTCATTATTTAATGAAACGAAACATCTATCTTGCCCAGCTAACTGCTTCCTATGGTGAACGTCTGTGGTATCTGCTGCTATAAGGCCACAGACATTGGAAGATATGGTTGAATAATCATTGAAACAAAGTAGTTGAACGAACATTACATTACATTTAAATGTCAAATGTATTTTCACTTCTCCTTTAACCTATCTCCCCCGTCTCTTGTGTTGTCGTAGTAGAGGTGTTGTCACACGGGGGCATGGTGTGCTTTGATAAGACCTTCGAGGCGGCTGAGGCCCTTCTTCACATGGACTCCCCCAGCAGTTTCCATGGAGACCGCAACACAGGTAACAACTCAACCCCTCCCCCCACTGGCCTTGCTGGGGGCTAGGCATTATAAGTGGGCGGGCCATGATGCCGGCTGAAAAATATGAGAGTAAAATGTGGCAAAGTTTGTTCTACCACAACGTTTGTTTTGTTACCATTTGGCTTGAGTTGAATCTTCACACTGCTCTGTGGCTGTAATAATGAACTATTGACTGTGTGTGTCTCAGTGGAGGACGTGATGATGGAGACTGTGGTGGAGGTGTCTACAGAGTGTGAGCCCATAGAGGAGGACAGCTTCCCTATACCCCCCGACTACGAGCCTCCCTCTGCCAAGAAGAAGAAAGGTCTGCCTCATACACAACCAAATGCTTTCTTACCATCTGTCTCTGTGTTGGTCACTGTGTCCAACCCAGTATTACAAGTTAAGTTGTATATTATATGAAGTGTACTAAGTTGGTTTCCTTGCAGGGGGACGGAAGCCGAAGACACAACAGCCTCAGCCTGACACCAACGGTAACATTGACCTGGGGATCAGGCAGAGACCCAGAGAGGGAAAAGGTACCACAAACACAGCGAGGGCTAGGGTTTGTCAAGCCCATGAAGGGATTATTCTCTACGTAGAGCAACTCAAGATGGGACCATATCCCTTCAGTAATTAGCCTGTGTGTGAGCGATCCTCTGAATGAATTACGTTGGTCTTCTCTCTCCCTCCGTCCTCCAGGGAGCACCACCTACCTATGGGAGTTCCTGTTGGATCTACTGCAGGACAAGAACACCTGTCCCAGGTACATCAAGTGGATGCAGCGGGACAAGGGCATCTTCAAGCTGGTCGACTCCAAGGCCGTGTCCAAACTGTGGGGAAAACACAAGAACAAACCTGACATGAACTATGAAACCATGGGCAGGGCACTCAGGTAACCACAGGATACCATTCTACTATATTGGATAGCCAATTCCTCACTATAGTTAGTGTGTAAGGCTTACTGTTGTTGATCCAACATATCTTTACTGTTTGTATGCTAAGGAATGAGTAATGACATTTTTGATTTGTGTCTGTTTAAAATGCATGCATTTAACCCATTTAAGTTCCCCTTTTAAAATGCATGCAAGGGTATGACCGTTAGGTAAACTGAGTGTATTTCCGCACGTATTGTCGGTGTAAGTGCAGTCGTCTGCCTGGTACGGTTGTCCCTGTCCAGGTATTACTACCAGAGGGGGATCCTAGCCAAGGTGGCGGGCCAGAGGCTAGCCTACCAGTTTAAAGATATGCCCAAGAACATCAGGGTGATCGACGATGACGGGGAGGAGGAGGGAGAGGAGGGCGAGGGGGAACCCTCTGAGCACCACCAGGTCCAGACCCTGACCCTTGACCCTGCCACCTCCACCCAGACACAGCAGAGCTACGTCACCGTCATCCCCACCGCATCCGGCAACAGGTGAGAGGCATGATTGGAGAAGTCATTAAATAATTTTAAGACATTTTTTATAGCGTTTCTTTTTACAGGCACAAATCTGTGGTATTTATTTTAAAAAATGTTGTGTAGTGTTAGGGGCAGCAGACATAGGACAGAATCACACATGCATGTTCTCTCTGTACGTTTTCATACAAATGCACAGTTAAATAATTAAATATTTGTTTCTGTCTGATGTACAGGACCATGCGTTTGGCCATGCCCATGGTCATGACGACGACGCTGGGTCAGATGACCCTCAACTCCTCCACAGTCTTCACCACCCAGGCTCCCATCACCCTGGGAAACGCCCACGCTGGCGGGCCCAAGCTGGTGATCCAGACCCTGCCTGCCATGATGCCCGCCGGGGCCAAGAGCGGAGAGAAGATCACCATCATCACCATCCCGGCGGCCCAGCTAGCTCAGCTAACGCAGGGCAACCTCTCAGCCCAGCTCTCAGGCCAGCTAGCTCAGCTCATGCAGGCTAAACCAGTCACCCAGCTGGTGCAGGCTAAACCAGTCACCCAGCTGGTGCAGGCTAAACCAGTCTCCCAGCTGGTGCAGGCTAAACCAGTCTCCCAGCTGGTGCAGGCTAAACCAGTCTCCCAGCTGGTGCAGGCTAAACCAGTCTCCCAGCTGGTGCAGGCTAAACCAGTCGCCCAGCTGGTGCAGGCTAAACCAGTCGCCCAGCTGGTGCAGGCTAAACCAGTCGCCCAGCTGGTGCAGGCTAAACCAATCGTCCAGCTGGTGCAGGCTAAACC